>NW_009930531.1:113126-128439 GCF_000696875.1 Nestor notabilis
CTAAAAAAAAAATAGAAGAAAAAGAGAAAAATCAAAGACAGACCACATCAAGGAGACAGAGGTATGCTTGATGCAGTTTGGCAGCAAAGTTTAGTACTACCTGTGCTGTGTCCCCTATGGACAAACAGAAGGCTTCATGTTCCAGAACAGTAAATTTAGCATCTTTCACACATGCTAAATTCACTTAATTAAAAATCTCTATTTCACAGTTACCATCAGATTACTGTTTGTATATGTCCTTACCCAGGTCTGCCCCACTTTTATGGACCCATGGAAGGTTCTCTTTAATGCAGATGTGCAGTATATAAAATACAACTGACACAGCAACCCTCCCCCACTTACATATTTTCTTGAGATTCTCTAGACTATGTTCATGAAAAATGATTTACGAAATACAAATAGATTTTGGCATGAAGTAAGCTTAAATTGACGGCTTTCTATCAGGAATTAATATTAACCAGAGCTTGTCAGTTACTAAATATTTATTTTAGGAATACATACAGCCTCTGCTTTCATGTAGGTTAAGCTGTAATCTTTGGCTTGTCAGTTCCAGGATATAGCAGTGGATAAATCATGCACTCTTGAACTGATAGATGTCAGAGCCGTTGTATACAAATGGAGGGATATGTCAATGAACACCCTAGTTTAGGTTACATTTACTATAAACATTGACATTCTTTTGCAATGAGACCATTTGCTGGCTAAGCAGTCACAGCTTCACAGGATTTGATGCTTTCGTGCTCAATCAGGTTCTAATGATTTCAGATGTTTGCAATTAATGAACCATTAGATTAATTGGTTGAGTACGGAAAGACTGGTTTAAGAATTGGGTCAGAACCACAGACAAGCTATTACCTGAAGTGACAGCGATCACCAGAGGCAAAACAGTGAGAAATTGAATTAATGATTTTTCACTTTTGGCAAAAATTAGCACTAGACTAGTGTTTAAACTGAGAAATACTACAAGTGTTAGGGGAAAGGGGTGAAAAAGAAACATTATCACCATTCCACGTCTTTCTAAATGGAGGAGCTCAATCTTTACCACACAAGCTCTCTGTTGAATATAAAGAAGTTACCATATTTCTCTTGGATCATCCAAATCCCCCCAAAGCTTTATTCTAAAGTCAATGTATAATATTAATTATGTACCACATAGGGGACCTTAGTAAGATGATTAAGTGTACTTCAGAAGCACTGAAATAAATAAGCCTAGCATCAATATATGATCATGTAGGCTTGGTAGAAACCCCAGGGTAGCCATCCTTTAGGTAGTGTACATAAGGATGTTTACTCCCAGTAGATCGCTGGTGCTTAAATTCCAAGAGTGTGACAAGTTATCACAATGAGGTGATGGCAGTTTAGCTGAATCTGTAATTTCAAAGAGTAAAATTAACCCTGGATGTTCAATACAGTTTTTGGACCATTTTATTTCCAGGAAAGTGTATATTTTAATGAGGTTTTCTCTTACTTCATGACGCAGGACTTCAGAAATCGAGTGTATATATGGTGGCTGCACTGTCTTGTGTGCACTTCATACAAGAGTATTAATATGCTTTTAGAGAAAAAAGAACAGAATGCAGACAGCCTATGGACTAGCTCACATGAACCTCGGCTCAAAGGAAAAGAGAACATGTTGCACATTAAAAATAACGGGGCATGTTGTTTTCTTAATCCTGCGTTATGTGAACTCGGCATTACCGTTCATGGCTGGAATGCAAGCTAAGTAGCAGGAGTGATCATTTTCATTCTCTTCCACTGACTCTCCTTAGACTCGATCCATTTAAGTTGCAGAAAATATTTCTGGTACAGTTAGTGTGTTCAGGATATGGCTTTAAATTACCCTGCATAAGTTACTTATCCGTTCATGGTGCAGTTTTATTCTTGGTATAATGAAGCCATCAATAGACACCTCCTGAGATAAATAAACAAATTTTTAGCTTTATTATTATTCCATAAGGAAATGTAATTATTCTGGATTTTCTTGTCCTTTTATTTTCCTAAATTCTAATTTTTTGCAAGTAAACTGAAATGTGCTGTGTCGTTTTTGATTTTTACAGGAAGTGACTTGGTTGCTGCTGGAGGAAAAAAATTTTGTGTTTAAGGCATTTTTAAAGACAACTATGGATTTATTTAAATTCCAAGTGTTCAATGCAGGTCTGCTTTTGAACAGGAAAAGAAACTCAGAACTTGCAATTTTTACAGATGAAATGTCCCACTGATTTCTGAATACCAGCTAGGATTAGTGCCATAACTTTAATGTCAGATATTAATACCCATTTCCAACTTTTTGCCTGTGCTCTATTTAGGTGATTAAAGTTGGGTGTATAAAATTTTCACATCTTTCTACCTGAATTTTAAATCTAACCCACTGAAAATAAATCTGGCAAAACAAACAGACAAAAAGTTTTTTAAGGTTTCACTATCTTACAATAAAACAGAACCCACTAAGTCATTAAGAGACATTTCATTAATCTTAAAGACTTTGAGACAACAGGAAGACAACGATACTGTATTTTCACATGCATATCCTCAGGGATCTCTAGATAAAAGAAGTCTGCAAATCAGAATAATTGGGTGTAGAACCAGGGCAACTTTATTCCATAGTTCTCTGTTCCCCAAGGGCTTTCCTACACTGGATCCCAATAACTCCCCTACTTCTCTTAGTTTTTTCCCCTTTTCCTTGGTATCAGGAATTGTACACCAAGCTTCAGAAGTAACTGAAATCACACCTATTTGGGAGGAAAAGTGGGTAACAGTCAGAAATATGAGTAATAAACATGACAATATGGTAAGTAACCTTAACAACCCCCAGTTATGAGATATTTAAGAACTGCAAAGCAGCTCTTCCTTTCTAGTGTTTTCTATTAATATATCATATTTATGAGACAGACAAGGCCAAAAGGAGTTGATGTGACTCTCCACTGACTTGAACATAGACCAGAAAAGTCATCTAGGACAAAGGCACAAACAGTCCTATTTACCTGAGTATTCCCAATTAATATTAGTCAGATTACTCAAGTATATAAAAGCTTGTAGAATGAGGATCCTTTGGCTGAATATGAGCTTCTTATTTATATCTAAAGTATAACACACATTAATTTCATGGGGAGAGGGGGTGTTGGAAGGAAGAAATGCAAAACATCCAGAGATAGAATCTTATCCCTTATATGAAGAACAAAGGATATAAATGTGAATCATTAAAAGGCAAAACCAAAAACAAAACCTCTAAAGGCACTGTAAATAAACCCCTGTAATTATGCATCACAAAAAAGTCAACTGCAAATGGTTCAGTAATCTCATTACCAAGCTTACTAATAATCATTTCAATATTCTCCATCTCCCCTAAGATAATGAGCAGCACGGTGGATGTTGTACAAATAAATAAATAAACATACAAGCAACAATTTCTCATCTAAATATTTAACAAAATGAATGGGCTTGCCTAAAGGTTTTAGATTGAACCCTAGTGTAACAAATTCTTAATTCACACTATTTTCCTAGTTTTAAGGGGAAGAAAGCTTAGCTTATCTGAGAATGGAGTTGAAACTAAACAACACTTCCATGACAACCTAAAATAAAGAAATAAAACATTTTTAAATATTTAAATACTACAAAATTAGCCTAAGTTCAAGGCAACAATTAGTAAACAACTTTGTCATATTCAGAGCAGTATCTTTCCTATTAACATTTCTATAGTTCCCCAATTACATCATAAATCAAAAGTAATACAAACAGACAATGTAATAATGAGAACACATAGACTGCATCAAAAATTAAGATACCAGCTTTTTCTTTACTCTTGGATCATTCTATTAACTTGTCCTAGTTTACTTTCTTGGCAGCAAAAGAACAGTCAGATAAAGCGAATTTACACCTTGGTGAATAACTCCTAAAATTTGATCTGAAAATATTCTGAAAGGCTAACAGCTTTTTTTTAAAGCATAGGGCATGGAATTTGAATTTCCAAAATGCTATCTTCTATAGACAGGGAACTAACAGGGAAATCAAGCCATGAGGGGATTAAATCATACACGTGGGCAATGCACTGGTTAACCACCAAACTACTTTTCTGTGTTTTCCTTTCACATTGGAGTTTCTGACCTCTTCCACTGTCAGTGGGTGACTCTCAGGTGATACTACTCCTGGCTATGAAAAGGACCTTTCAAAAGTAGATTGGAGTGATCCCAAATACTCCAGATTTTCTCCTGCAGAGGGACAAGAAGGGAAACAAACTGTATCTCAGCACAGAGTCCTGTGGAGACACAGGGCAGGACCAGAAGTACTCATCACTTTACTGCATCTCTGAATTTGATGGCTTAGCTTCCCAACTCAGCTCACTGCAAATTCACTTGCTCAGTATCTCTCGGCTCAAGTCCTCTGTTTTGATTTTCTTTTGCTTATCTGCTATGTTTCTGTCATATCCATTACTACACTGGTGTCCTTTGACAAGGAAGAATTAAAAAAAAAATTACTAGAAATGGTTTTGGCAGTTGTGAATGCAAATTATACTACAAAAGAGGAAAGCAACTGATTTAGGAAACAGAGAAGAAGAATAGTGAAAGAATTAGAGGTCTTAGATAAAGGATAGGGATAAAAATATGTCTTCATAGTATTTAAAGCGCATCAGAAACAGGCTTGCACATAAGATGAAAGCACAAGAGTGTGGATAAGGAAGCACAAGAATGTTGGAGTAAATGCAATTAACTATCAGTGTTTATCTTAATGCACATATTTAAACATCGCTGCTGATAATAGAGAGATGAACTGTACAGGGTAGAGAAGAAGATTAAATTATGTATCGATCCTTTAACACTTTTTTTTGGTTAAATAACATAATATTTTCAAGGTTACTGTTAAAATAACAGGGTTGTCCAGTGGAATTTATCCCCACTGGTGTTTGTGTACTGTATATATTTATACCACATGAGCAGCCCATAAATTCTCCTCATAAATGCTGTTATCTCCTCTGCTAGCAGTTTCTCATTTTTATGGTAGTATAACTTTAAGGTGTGGTATACATACTGTTACACCTCATTGCATACAGCTTCTGCTGCCCCATTAGGCTCTGAATCTGGGGGGTGCAGAGCTCCTTGTCCTCCTTGACGTCATTTTGTCCTCCTCTTGTCCAGCTCCACACCTCATGAGCATGGCCACTGCACAAGAAACTACTGCTTCCAACTCAATCTGCCCACAACTCCACCAGCTTTGTGATGTTTCTGTCTAATCCCCATCTGACCACCTTCTGACATCCAATACCCTCTCCTTCCAGACCAAGAAAAAGAGACTTCCAGGAAAAGCACATCACATTCCCGTTCTTTAAGAGGTGGCCAACCTGCCTAACAAGACCACATTTTTCATTTAAAAAAAAGAAGATAAATACACAGAGATAGATATAGATTATACAAAAAATATTCAAAAAGGTCATCTGAATTGGGGATTGCTTAGGGTATAGGACAAAGCTAAGATGGCTTTATATGAAGAGAAAAACCCATGCACACAGTTGCAATAAAATCTTTGTACATCATAAAGGGCTTTTAAGTAATGAAAGCCCATCTAGGTATCAATCTGTCAGTGCATCCACACACACACAAAATGATTAGTATCAGTGGAACACTGAATTTGCTTGCTGGTCACATCCATCTGTCCTCAAGTTTGGTGCAGCTAACTCCAGACTTCTGAATCTGAACTCAAATGTTGTTTTCTCCAATTTTCTTTCCTTTTATGACCTTTTTCTGTTGCTACCTTGATTTATGGTCATTTGTGTGATTGCATTGCTTTGCTTTATGGCAGTTTATGTCATTCTGGTCTTGTCATAAATGACTACCATAAAGTGAGGTAAAATATCATAAAACATTAGTGAGTCACTGATATTCAAGGTTCCTGAGTACAAGCACTGACAGGTAGCAACCACAGAAGAACTGTGCCATTCGAGGGATGTATCATTATGAATACATGTGTGTACTGGGATCTGGATGAACAAATGCCACTATGACTTCGGTTGTCAGTGGAAACAATTTAAAAGGGCAATGCTGAGTTATTTTTATAAGTTTAAAAGTCTGATATTCCTACAGTGATTTCTCCTACAATAAAATGCTTGGGAAAAGGAAGTTGATCTGTTCCCCTGTAAAATTTCTCATTGCATTTCATGTACACCTAAAAAGGCTACTTAGGAGTTAGCCAGGACTGCTAATAACCTGTGTGTAGAAACCAGATTACTTTTGTAGGATGATTATTCTTGCTTGTTTGTCTATCTTTATTTATCTCTTATTATTAGCACTGAGTTTTGTGCGATGCTTTGGTTTTGCTGCTGTTGCTGGAAGGTATACATGCCTGAGCTACAGTAGGCATGCTCAGAAATCCTAAACTGATTATCTTGACGTATTCTACTTAAAGAAAAACTTATTTTATCCAATAATCTAAACTCTTATTATTTTTATTATGGTTTTAGCTAAGAGTATTCCAAAGTATTTTAGTCTATTTTTAGTTTAGAAAAATAAACTATTGCAGTATATGCTTTCCAAATAAATATGAAAATAAACTACAAAAATCTTTTGCCACTGATGTTTGTATTATGAATCCTTTATGCATTAAGAATCAATAATCACTGTTCCCACTATAAATTCCTACTATAAGTTGCTGTTAACTTATAGGATAACTTAATTCTAGAATGAAAATGGGTATTTGCTGGATTTAAAACTGAGAGTGCATTACCATTAAGAAATATGGAGATAACAGTTTGGAAATTTGTATTTGTTATTTGAACATGAAAACATTGTTCAGATTTTTAAACAGCTTTTTTTATTTTCTACAATTACTGCAAAAATAAAAGACATATCTCAAAATCTATAGAGTCTATAGTGACATTCCATCATTTACTGGACTAGTTATTTGGATACTTGGGGGGGGATTATTTTTAAGGCAGGATTTTTACTTTCCTTTCTCTGAAAGACTGGACTTGGACAGCATTTTCATTATGAATATTTTTGCATCTCACCTCCAACACTGAGAGCTTTATTGACTTCACCCACAAAGGAAAATATTCAAAATAAAATCTAGATTTCCCTGAAATGTGTTCAACTTGACCGTGTTTAATGCCAGACCTCTGCCATTTTGGAGGTCTGCAGTAGGTTTTTTTGCTGCTTTTTAGTGCAGTTACTTAAGATAGAGTCACTCAATATCCTTGATACCCAGGGATCCAACTCCTCTCTCCACCAATCTAATTTATTCCAGTCTTAATGGTCTCATCCTTTTACAAACATATTAAGCTTAGGTTCACTGCTTCATTTCAATCAGTTTCTGCCACCCAGGTAAGCAGGTCAGTTTGAGTGGCTAAAAATTCCTTCTGGAAATGGAAGCCCATAGTGCTGTGAGAGGCTACACAGTGCTTCACCGCCCTGTGCTAACCCACCACCCGCCAACTGTACCTGGTGCTGCTGTGAGAGGCTACGCAGTGCTGCACAGCCCTGTGCTAACCCACCACCAACTGACAGTACCTGTAGCCAAGAATGCTCTAGGTGTGTGAAAATTCTGGCAATGCCAAATGATGTAGAGTCTCTGCCAAATTCCTTCCACCTGCCACAGTAAGTCCATTTGGAGATATTTCTGCTTTGTACAATTGGGAGGGGAACAAATACCTTCTGGTGATACACATCAGAAAAGCACAAACATTTTCGTGTGAGAGTGGGGGAAAAGTGGAAAGGAAAATTAAGTGTCTTCAGCAGCTATACAGCTGTGACTTGCAGGAATAAGAGATCAATCTGCTCAAATGTTAATAGGTTAATGAAAAGGTAAATCTTCTTGGAGGTATCCCACTGCGATCCTAAACTTTGGTAAATGAGAACAGAGTTACAAAATATTATTTAACCTACCAACCAAATGACATGAGCATGTGTGTATCACCTGAGATCACATACTGCTTTTGGAAGCACCTTTCCTTTTTTTATTGTTTTTCCCCCCGCTATGTAGCTCCCATGCTAGTCAATGCTGGAGACGTCGGAACGTGAAAAAAATCCTCCCCTCGGGACAGAACAGCAGCCAAGGGGATGGTTTCAAATGATTTTCTACAGCTAATGCTCCCACAGGAAATTCTCTGAAGAGAAGGTGCTGTATCCAATTTCACCTCTGCTGGGTGGAGAGAGATCTTGCACAGTTATCTCAGTACTTCGGACAATTAATTTCATTGACACTAGCGCTCATGAAACAGGGTTTGTGTCCTGTTCTCTCTGAATGTAAGGACAACATTCCCGCTACCTTCAAGGATGACAGGATCAGGCTACCTGTCCTTAATACTTCAGAACTGCTTCTCTCAGCACTGGAGCTCAGTTACCTGCTCAATGCTGAGCAGTGCTACGGAGGTTATTGTTCTGCATATAAGAGAGACCTGAAGCAAAATACCACTGCCAGCAAAACTGTTATTTGTGTAAGTACATTTTTAGCACTGACTCCGCATATGAATACCTGGTAATGTCTGTGAAATAATCAATGCAATTTGGGCCTCCATGAGTTCAGGAATTACTGTTTCAGCATCACATATAATCAGCTTGTATCAGCTGATCTCCGAATTACACAGGACGTCGAAGGTGGATGATCAGAATTTACAATTCCAGGCCACTACCTGGGGACAAGACAATACTTTCTTCAGAGCAGACAGAATGGAGGGGCAGCCTTGGTGTAGGGACCCCTTCTTATTTCTTTTGAGAAACAATGACATTATTGCCTATACTTTAAGAAACAAATGCATTCATCACTGACAATTCCCAGGAGAATGTACGAAGTAGTGCATCTGAGTTGCTTAAGAAGAAAAACAGTTTCTGTTGTTAGTACTATGGGCTATTTTGGTTTTGAATTACTGTAAGAAAGGATCTTTCCAAAGCAGCCTTTCCTGCACAACAGAGTTCTCTACCCATAGTTCTATTTTGATAATAGGTTTTGTCCACTCATTCAACACTTACGAAAACCGTTTCTGTAATAATGGATATTCTCCTACAAAAAGACAGAACTGCATTTTCCTAGAGAGCAAGAAAACTCCCACTTAAAAGAATGTTTAAAAACCAACATGCAGCTTTCCTCCCCTCAAACCTCCCCAAATTTTGACTATTTGGAGTATATTTTATTGTCATTGTCTTCCACTAATCACCCTCTGAGCTGCATTGATGGGTGCATGGGAGCATCTAAAACTTTCACCAGCAGTAATTGCTAATGAAAGGCAGTAGTTACTGTTTTCTCTTCTTGATTGGCTCATTTATTTATCTATATTTTATTTAAATACTGAGTACATAAGACGAACAGTTGAGCAGTCAAGATTTGTTGTTAGAATTACTGGAAATACAGAGTCCCTTGAACATACACTCAGTATTTTTTAAGAAAAATTACTGTCATATTTTAGTTCAAATGACTTCCAGTCCTTCACTTCTGCTTTCTTATTTTTGTGAAGTTAAAAGTCTCAATGGAACAAAGTTTAGGTAAAAGATGTTGTTCAGAAATTCAGTCTTATGGAAAATATACAATTTATATACAAATTTGGAAATACCAGATGTTAGAATCTCCATTAGAATAGAAATGATAAGACTTACCAAAACCATATTAATTTGAAACTTCTGGTTTAGGATTTTAAAAGACAATTGACATTTCTTCCTAGTAAATCAGCTAAGTAGTAAAAGTAGCTTAAACTGGGTGCTGAAATTCCTTGATACAAGCTAAGTGCAGAGCAAGAAAAAGGGCTTTGCCTGAAAAACAGAGCGCACCATCTTTTCCTGTGGAGTGATCTAGATCTAGCATGAAAAGAATAAATTAGAAAAGTCTTCTGTTTCTTTGCCTTGTTGTAATATGAAAGAGAATGCATGCTCACCCAAGCACAAAGAAGTCATTGGTTTAGCATTATGAGGACACCCTGCATGATCTATTCCAAGCTTCGTTACAATTATTGTGACTAAAGGCTGAGAAATTTAGCACAACTGAGACTAAGTGATAAATAATGCTTAGGCATATCTGCTTCTTGCATTAAGAAGACAGACTAAAGAGTTAATGCCTCTGATCATCTTTTAATAGCCTCTAGATGCTTTCACACAATAAATAGATCTGTTGTGAAAATACTTTGGAACACACTGCGAAATACCACATGCTTTGTGCCCTTTAAAATGCTTTAAATAACACAATTATAGATTTAAAGATTGTAATTGATTTAAATTGGTGGTGGAATGTAAAATTTTATGTGATGCATGAAACCTCTTAAGGCTTTAAAACTGTAATTATCTTTGTCAGTCTCATATTGCACCCCAAAGCTTTTCTTTTAATGATTTAAACATTATAGAAAATAAATGAAATCTTCATATGGATTGCCAAATGAAATGCAAAGAGAAAAACCATATGGTGCTTTACCTTTAGGAAGAAGAGGTAGTGTCAGGGTTTGGCTGAACTCTGAATTCCCAAGCCCCAGAAAGCTGAGCAGTAAATAATGAGTAGGTATGCCCTATATTAATGATGTTCACAATAGTTTATGTGCATTGCTTCACACATGCTAGTCTGAAACCTCAGCAGATACTCTGTGTGTGCAACAAACCTTTGCTGCATGTTTACATTAGAAAAGTGCAGTCATGGGTATCTAAATCAGAGATAAGACTTTAGGCAGGAATTTAGAGAAGCTTCTCAATGTCAGAGAGACTAATTAATTATTCACTTTTATATTGACAAAGAGCACACAGCGGATTTCAACTATCTGCCACATTTCTATGTGCAGCAGCCATCAGATACACAAGACCTGCAAAATACATCTTGCCCCTGCTTCATTATGGCAACTCTGTCATGGAGTTGTGTGTATTTGAGGTTGGAGAACTCTGCCTGCCACACACATTTGCCTCTCTTCTTTGAAAGGATTCCACAAAATTTCCAGCAGTTTGAGTACATCCAAAACTCAAAACAAAATTCAGCCACAGAAGACAAAAAGTCCTGGTCAGAAGAAAACATAATACCAATTCCAAGACCCAAGATTTAATGCACAATGGAGTGGAAACCAAACCCATGTTGTAGGTTTAACCACTGATTCTCATGATATCAGAATTTGATGCTGTTTGAAGCCTCTAGACATTATTTAATACCAAAACAAAAACTACCAGAAGCCAGAAAGGAAAACATTAATTTAAGAAAGCTTATTTATCTGACCCATATTTGGAAACTTAATTTAACACAGCACAGGTCCCTTTAATAAGCGAACAAGAAAAAGTCTTCTTAAATCTGTTTATATGCCTACAGATGTCAATGCTGATACCATTGCACAAACAATGAAGTAAACAATTAAGAACTTCTTTTAACTTCTGCTGCTTTAGAAATCCAGTGAAGAAAAAAGACCTCAGTGAATCAATGAACTAAAAATGGATGAAGTAACTAGGCAAAGAGATTGTATTTTCAAGCTAAGAGGATATTACCATCTACAATAGGTAGTTAAAAATGGAATTAACAACTAATAAAAGTGGTGAAGCGTATCTTTTTAAAGACCAATTTGAAAGGCTTTCCATTAAAACAACAACTTTAGTCACAAACCTCTAGGTAACGTAATGAATAGTAATATTTGCAGGCTTGTGGGGGCCAATTACCTTTGACTCTGTATTTATGAGTTCTCATTCCCAGTGGGACAGGTACCAGAGTTTATTTTGGTGACGTCTGTTTCACAGAAAGTTATGCATCAAAGTAAACCCTTGATATATAATCTGACATTTTTTTCCCAAATTGACAGAGGAAATGTGGCGCATTTAACAGTCATTATGACCTCAGTGAAAGGACAGACACATTCAGGCTGTTGGGAAACAGCATCATTATAGCAGCAGAAGGATCAGCAATTAATAGGAGGTGAGAATGATTTGCTACAGAAGTACTGTTTGTCTTTGAATTTTTTAGGTATTACAGGAAAACACTGATATTCCTATTTATAATACGTGGTTGGCACAAATAAGGTAATGTGTAATACACCAAGGGCTTTTTAGAAGGTATATGGAAAATAACATAGAAAGTTGTGTTTTGATAGCCACACATGGAGAGGCATTATGTCTGTATTTTAGTGGGAAGCAAGGAGGAGCTGAGAAAGTGAAAAGATTCTGATCATTTCAGAGAAAAACAAAATTAATGCCAATGACGTTGATCAGATTACAAAGTACATTTATTGATTATCTTAATTTTCTCTCTCTTGACACACACTTAAACTCCTGCTGCCTGAGGCTCTGAGGTAAACTAAAGAGTCTTTCACTTTGCTTTGTCTTTCTTTTCTTTTTTTTTTTTTTTATTTTAACCAGCACAATTGCAGAGAAAAAGGGAATCTTGTAAAAGGTTACTGCTCCAGTATAAAACCTGAGATACTAAAGGGGATGAGTGTTTATGGGACAGCACAAGACAATAACACAGATCAAGCATGCAGGTATGCCTGAGCATGTGAAACAGTGGTAGTGGTTCCATGTTTGAGGAAGACGACTGGCAAGGAAAGAATGTAAATGAAAAAGAAAAACGTGCCATTCTTACCGATTCTATGCTCTAAACTTGAATAAAGCTTAAAAAAAAAAAGGTCATGAAAATACATGTAAGCAGAAAATTACGTAAAAGCTTAGGGGAGACTGGTGAGATGGAGATGTGCTTCTCTGCTGATTCTGTTCACTATATCACTATTGCCCTCATCTAACAGGAATCCTTGGTCTGTTTATGCACATAGCGAACAGATGGGGTTTTTTTACCTCCATATGAAGATCATGAACAGGAAAGCTCTTATTCTAAACTGATTCTGCCAATTCAGCTGCTGCAGCTAAAGCCAGAACAGAGAGACATAAGTATACTATATGCTGCAGAGAACAAAGATGTTCAAAGAAATTCTACCTGAGGACCAAACTTTGTCTCATGTAAAATGGTGTGAAACTGAATTAAAGTCAGTGAAATCAAATTAATTTACACCCTTATACCAACAGAATTTGACTCTTAAGCACTATTTCTGCTTTGCCCCACATCACACGGTTGCGTGTAAAGTCCCACAGTTTGGAATGCTGGACCCACTTTTGGTATTTCCAGGCACATACAATGCACAGTGATCCCAGGAGCTGAAGCTGTGGCAAGTCCAAAGCTTTGGAAAACCAGGTGCTCAGGACAAAACGGTTAAATGTATAACAGATCTGTAATAATAGGGAGTTCAACCTGAGTATGAAACGAGCAAGGCAAGCTCAGCCTTTACTGCTATGTCTAACAAGGTACTTGCTACGGGAAAAGATAAAAAATATCATCTTCAGCCTCTTTTGGATTTAAACATGGGTCAAGTTTTTCAAAAGAAATTTCCTGTAGCAGTTGCCTGCTGTTTTCTTCTACCCCCTACCATACTGTCATCCTGTTTGAGTGCTGCACATGATTTACCAGATCCTACCTGTCTAAATGATGAAAATGAGAAAGCTTTTACCAAGTATGTATATCACAGAAATGTAACTATTACATACATTGTACTGAATGTTTTTTATCCAGCTAAATACAGTAAGACCATTAATATGAATACCAAGTACAGGGGTCTGCTTAAAAATCCACAAGATGAATAGCAAATCATAATACTGACAAAGCAAAAAACACCCCTGTAAACCATTCTTTTTCAGAAGTCTTTGAAGATACTAGTGGGTATTTGATAGTTGATTTAAAGTCCAGCATGAACAAGATCTATGGGGTTGTGGAATAAAGCATAGTGGACAGTAAAGGAACCCCCACTGTTTAAAAGTAGCCTGGAAAATAAACTCTAGAAAATAAATGGTAAGAAACCACTCTGTGCTAGCTTGGTGGGTGTGTAGGTAAGACCTGAAACATCTTTTCTTTTTCCTAAATAGTATATATCTGAAATTTGATCTCATTAAAATGAATGGGAGTTTTACCATTTATTTAATCAAGACCAGGATTTAATTCTGTAACTTAGGGATGCCCTAGTGAAAGAACTTGGCAACCCAGCTAACCTCAAAGAAATATGTTTTTAAAAATTATAACTAATTTTAACTAAATAAGTATTTTAGAGGAATGCTTTGAAAGTATCTACAATGTCAATCAGCTGCCACCAATGTCTGCAAAGCTGCTGAACTTCCGGTAATTTGCCTTCCAAACTTTCTACTTTTTTTTCAATTCATACATGAATTGAAAGAAAATGCTATTCGAGCCCTTCTAATGACTGAAATCACTGAAGTTCCGTATGATCTAGGCTCTGGAGTTGGAGAAAAGGAAGACTGGATAAAGCACAACAAAATGACATTTGAAAAGGTGGAAGTCAGGACATAGAGCAAAAGATATTTTTGAGAATCTTGCAAACCATGACATAGATGCACCTCAGCATTCATTATCATAAAATTCCCATTATCACTGGGAAATAATGGTAATGCCATCCTGCATTGTATGGTATGGTAAAAGTTTATGATTTCCAGGTAGGGAAAAGTGGCCTTATTACTCATGTAAGAAAACAACATTTCAAGCAAAATTACCATACGCTGTCTCACTTTGTTTCCTAGCAGGATAATGGGCTATATTCTCATTCTAGATGAAGGATATACATGCAGGTAAAACTTGGAAGAAGCAAACAGAAATGTATTTGCAAATATCTTACTATAAGCATTTACAAGGAAAAATAAATGTTTTGTGTATGTAAATAAAATTGTGCAAATACTGCTGTTTCAGGTGTGTGATAGATGTGTCTTCACAGGTGCAAAAAGGAGTTTAAAAATGTCAGTTTGATATCTTTAAATTAGAATGCAGAATCAGATTTTATTTCTCAGTACTTAAAGTACAGGGACTCTTTATTGCATGGGCAATAGAGTTGGTACACATAATGCCAATTAGAATTAAGTAAGAAAACTGCTAAAGGGAGAGACGTGTGATAGCATAACCTCCACCAACCCTTATAGACTGGTTCAGGCTGACACCAGCAAAATGGGACATAAAACCTTGACCCACAGTTGTTAAGAACCACCATGAGTTCTGTGGTTACTTTTTTGGGGGACTGTTTGAACATACCTGAGAGCTTGTTTTTCAATACATGTAATTTAAGCAGGTGCAGCACTGGCTAGTCCGCATTTTTTTTGTGCTGGCTTATTTGTCATGAGTGTACTATGATCAGTCAATTCCCTAACAGCATTTCCTAGTTTATTACTTAAACCTAGATTATGTTACTCAATCTATTGTTCAATCACCAACCCGCAGGCCAAATTTCCTCTTCAAAAGGGCTATTTCTTCTTGTCCCTTTTAAGAATCCAAATGTTGTGCAAAGAGACCAATTCTAAATTTAGCTATTTTCCAGAACATGACACCCACCTCTCTCCTCTTTCCC
>NW_009930531.1:128470-182468 GCF_000696875.1 Nestor notabilis
ATCTTTTAGTCTACATAGGGAATGGGAACTCCCCTAGGTTGCAGAGCCATGAGTTTCACAGCAAGCACTCCTTACAAAATTGTGTTTTGACTCTATTTATCGCTTCCTATATTAAACTCCTCCAAGGAAGAAACAACTGGCCTAAAAGTTTTTGGCTTGCTCACTGTACACCACCAGTGACCCCAGCTCATCTATTACACAGCCATAAGAAGAATCAGACTCCAAACCCATTTGTCTGTTTTAAAACTAGGTCTTTGAGGTTGCAAATGGAACAGATTTTTATTTAAACCCCCATCTAAGAGTGTCATTATCCACAAATCTGCTCATAAATGTTTTGGCAACTGACAAAAAAAATTAACTTCAGAAGAGGAAGCCATTAGGATGAAAACATTTCAAATCATGTCATTCATCAGATCTCTGCTCATCCAACAAAACTTGCTTTTGTTACAGGCAATTGTGGTGCTTAATCTCTGTACTTTTCAGCAACACATTTTTCTGATTAAAAAACCATAATCATACTGGCAGTAGTGAGAGATAGAAAAGACCTATTAGTTCACTAAGCCTAGCTCCCTTCCATAGCGAGATATAATCCCTGGCAGGAAGTATTTTGGATATTAAGTTGATCCAGAGCTTAGTTTTAGCCAAGGGACTGAATACAGAAATCTGTACGTAGGTGTCAAAACACTTTGAATTTAAACAGCCAAAATGGCTGCTCTTTTTTTTTTTTTTCTCATTTGTACAGTCTTCCCCCTTTTCTGACCTGCAGAATTCCAACCCCTACAACTGAAGTTCAGCAGTTTCTGCATTAAGCAGTGGAAAACTAATGGGCAACTCCATGCCAGGAGTAGCAGTATTACCCTAAGGCTGCACACAAACCAAATTGCATCTACAGCTTCTGTCCTGATCCCTCTGCTGACCTCCTCAGTGGGGCTGGAGAAGAGACTTCTGGAAGCTATCATGGATGACCGAAGGAAGGTGAAACACAGATGAGAGAGCAAACTGCCAGAAAGAAAAGTGAGGAAGGGATCGAGTTCTTTCCAACAGAGCTACAATGTAGTGATACAATGAATGAAAGGGTTGTGGGAGTGCTTTGCCGGAGTTTGAAGGCGATACTGATGCCTTGCATAGATTCATTCTCAATCCTTGCCCCTCTCCATGGTTTCTTACATGTATGGTTTGCTTTGATCTGCAGAGGGTTACTCTTCCTAGCCCCACCTTGCTCTGTAAAAAAACCCCACATAAATGGTATTAAAAGCACCCAGGTCATGACTGACTTTCTGTTCACTTCCTCTAACCACGTCACAGTCACAAACACAGCATCCATCCCTGCTGCACACAGCATAGAGCTATTGAAGAAGAGACAATAAATACCCTGCTGCTACCAAAACAGCTCTGCTGAACAAGGTGGTGAAGAAATCTTCTTTTAACTACATTTAGAACTGAAAAATTAAAGGAAGAAGGAAAAATAAAGAAAATCCCTTTTGCCTGTAATCCTGATAGTCAAAGAAATTTATAAGGAGGCTATTCTTCCGGTCACCTCCATCTCAGTAAATCCATCAGCAATGAAAGTCTGCTCATGACCTCCACTCACACTTTTTAATTTAGGCATCTCAATGTGGATATGCTCCTTTAAATATCTACAAAAGCTTCCTCTTCACCTTAACATTCTTATATAATGGTGTTTGTACAGTTAAGGAATTATGAAGGCCCACATGAATGTGTTATCAAATTTATTGCCCATCAATATCAACACTACTCAAAAGATTTAGCCCCAAGTTTCATTTAAATACGTGACTGTTTATGTGTAGCTAGTACAGACATTTAAATACTGCCTACAGACAATAATAATTTCTTAAAAAAACCCAAACTCCAAAGAAATTGAAGAAAAACAAACTTACAATCCCACTCACAGCAAAATAGAAACTACTTTTGCTATTTTAAAGTTTCATTAAAGGACTATTATATAATAATATACGTTCCTGCTAAGTGAAAGTTAGCTGTATTCATTTTAATAGATACAGTGCAAATAACAAACTAGAATCTGGCTCTTTGTCTCTGCCACCCACATCTGATTTCACAGGTTACTTCCTCCAGCTTCTTTCTTTTCTGGATGGAAACACAAACCACAGAATTTCGCCTGACAACTTCTTGCATACAGGTGGCCCCCTCACAGGACATCACTGAATTCAATAAGCCTTCCAAAAAGTGGGGGCATTTGCCCCTGCATACTAATTTACAGGATTAGAATAAACTGATTTTCCACCCTCTGAAATCATCAGAAAGTCTCCCATTGACTACAGTGTAAGTTGGCTCAGATATCTAATATCACATGAAAAATACAAGGTAGTTTTATGAGCCCAAACGAATCATTCAGTAAAAAAAGTATTTAAAATTCAGTGCTCTGAAATTTATTACATTTTTAAGTTATATAGTAAATAGGGAGTAGTTTTCTTTTAGGCTTTAAAAATTGTTTAAAGCACTTTATAATTTAGTAATTATTAAGAGAAAAAGATTATGTGTTATTAAAATAACTACCTAGCTATATGTTTTTAACTTGGAAAATTGCAATCAGAAATAGAAAGATGGAAATTTAACACCTATACTGAAGATGATCAGAAGTGTTCTTACTATAAAGGTTAACAACAGATAATTACTTTCTCAGGAAATCACTAAAATGACATGATTTTTCTGCTTTGTTTTCACGGAAGTTTTATGATGCTCCCTTCTTGGCACTTAGCAATGAAACAAATGAGGTTAGATGGCAAAGATTATGAAAGAAATTAGCAATAATGAGTCCAGTAACTAAAAACATTAGTAGAGAAAATTGAGTTGACCTTACTTTTATAATTATTCATTTTCTTAATTGTTTTTTTCTGGAATAATTGGAATGAAATTAAATAATACAAAGTACAACCCTCACATGTGATCAGGTATTTGGCATAGATTAATAACCTTTCCAAATGCACAATGTATTGCCCATTCTAGAGGCTACCTCCAGGTGAATACCTGTTCTGAGCTGTGACCTAGCTGCCGATGCTCTGCGACAATGATCCTTTCTCTTCTAAATCTTCAGTTCAGGATTAATACAACACTCTTCCTACCAGCCATCAAAGGCTTTTACAGTTTAATATGTTATTCATGTAGTTGCCAATCAGGAGAGGGAAGTAGATTTAAATGATAAGCACTATAGTATCTTTCCGGTTCTGCAGCCAGCTGCAAAACAGCACGTTTCTTGGTCAATTCTTTTCAGCTACACTAGTGGTGCAAAGTGGATGTCTCCCAACTTATCATAGCTGCTAGCAGGTATACTCCTTAGGCAAACGTGGGGAGTGCTACTCTCTCCTTTGGGAAAATAAAACATCTATCCCACTGTGGAAATGTTGAAGGAGAGCAAGCGCTATCCTATACACGCGGATGTTTGCAGAATCCGTTCCTGTGTTATCAAATGAAACAGCACAATTAGTTCAGTCAGTTAATAAAAGATAAAAACTGAATACATCTCAAGTTCAGGGTTACAGCCCTTAATATTTATACAGCAGACAACTTTGACGTTGCAAAGCTCAGTCTAAACGCTATGTGATACGCAATGCGTCTTACCTCAGTGCACATTTCTTTTCAGAACTGCATTCCCTGCCATGAATATCAGACCACCCAGAATTCCAAGGAACAAAATTTTCTAATAAAGGGAAAAAGGACTTTTGTGAAATCAGCTCAAATCTTGCAGAGTATTTTGTTGAAAGTGAAACTTAAGGCAGGCTTCCCTTCAGAACTGTATGGATTTCCTCCTCCCTGCTTTGTTCTTTAGCTTCATCCATCTATGAAATACAGTACTTTACAGATGACAAATATTAAGAAATTAGTCTCCCAATACTCATGTAAAGAAGAAAAGCAATATTATTATCACTGCTTTGTGAATGGGAACCCAGACTACAGCAGCTGAATGACGTACCCTCTGGTTACACACAAATCTATGACTGAGTGAGAAATCAAAGCGAGAGCTCCCAGATCTACCCTTTAGCTACAAGATGGGCCCAAACCAAGTCAAAGAGGTTTAAGGGCTTTTACACGAGTAAATGGATCAAACTTTAAGTCGGCCTGGTTTGAATCTCAAAATGGTACCCAGGCTTGTGGCAGTTTCCTTGGGCATGTGTTTTGTCTTGAGTTTTATTGGGAACTTCAGTGTTAATGCAGATTCAGCACCAACAAAGATTTTGTGATTCAGATGCCAAACAGTTCCATACAGTTCTTGTTCCATGTTTAAATTCAATTTAAAAAGTAGTACTAACGGGTAAAATGATTGCTGCTGAGCTGAGATACATCGTGTGTTTGATACATTACCTCACACTAAGTTTCAAATGGGGATATGGGAATTAATGGAATCCCTCTCCAATTATTAATTCTGCAGAAACACATAGAGCTCAAGAAAGGGACATTGTCCCAGGTTTGCAATAGGCGAACAAACTTAACAGTTGAGGGGATATGAAGGTAAAAAGTGGCCTTCTGCACACTCACTTTCCACTACACTCTCAGGTTATTTCCTCTGTCAACAGACCTAAAAACTGGGGTTTTTTTAGGCTAACCACACAACATAAAGAACAATGCCTGGTTTACACTGACAGAACTTGTAGTGTAATTTGTATAAAGTAATGAAACCAGCATCCCATTGCACAAACATGCCGCTCAGCTGTACCCAGCACAGCAGATCCTGAAATAACACACCAAAGGAGCACCCAGGTGCCCTTGAGCATGCTGTGTCTGGAGGCTCCATTCGAGCTACAGTACATCTGTTAGGAGGTCCCCATGTGCTCTGTGGTGGGTATAGGCAAAGCATGCCCAGAATTCAATGCATTAAAGCACTTATCTCACTTTTCTTTTAACATCTAAATGACATGTCCGAGCTACTCATCCTAGGCTCATTGTAGTGACTAAGATGTAGGTGCTTAAAATGGAAAATACATCTCCTCCTAAATGTCCATTTCAAACCAGAGACTGGAATTCCCCTGCTTATGCATTTACTTACTGGCAGCAGGTAACCTGGGGGCAGTAACCTTTCCAGCCTGTATCCACAAACCAAACCAAAGACACCCCCCACCCCCAAATACAAAAAAAAAAGTTTTTATTTCCTAAATAATGACTTTATTGTAAAACTGTCTATATCTATATCCATGTATGTAATTCCAAGGGCAGTCCTTAACCTTCCTGTGGTTATTCCCTATTATGCATTTATAATTACTCAGAAATTTAACAAATACGACCCAGCTTATTTAAACAAGGCATTACACGCTGCTGCTGCTAACAGACCAATGAAATCTCATTCAGCAATGTGTCATTAAAGCCGGATTTGTCCATTCCTATTTATTATAGTAAAAAAGAAAAGGAGAAAAACTACATTTGAGTCATATTTCCTGTGAGTTCATCATATCCTGGCACATAACATTTGTGAATTTTATTCAATTCATTTAAAATGATTTCTAACACACAGGCAGCAAGTTAAGGACTGCAAGGAATTCAAATGATCACCAGGCATGCAAGATTTCTCAAGAGACAGCTTTCAAACCGCAAGTGAGGTATATTTTCCTTTAGGAATTGTACATAAAAAAAATTAGATCTAATGACTACATATTTCTCAAAAGAAGACAGGCTTACTCATGTTGTGAAATCAATTGACTCACACATCCTTAGAAGGGCAGGTACTGTTCTCTGCAGAAATTCAATCACAAACTGCCAAACTACAGCAGTTCAACAATTTCAGTAGCTCTAAGCCTAGCAGGACTAGAGCATGGAGAACTGCTTTTTACTGCCAGTGTCAGACTCACACCTGACATACGTAGCATCCCTTCCATTTCATTTTCTCCCTCATAGCACTGTGCTGTCCTGTTACTTTCCTTGTACAGGACAGTGCAGACCCCACAGAGCTGCTTGCCCATCGTCTTTGCACAAATAGCGGGAAGGAATGAGGAAAAAGAGGGCCTGAGTGTGCTCCTGCACACCATCTGCAGTAGCAGGCAGATCTACTGCACTGAAGAGTGCTGGCAAGGCTGAAACAGTTCTTAAAACATACAGTGCAGCCTTCAGATTTTAAAATAACATTTTTTTGTCCATTCACCTTTGCTCAGCACATGACTTCATAATTGTCTCTCCTCCTCCATGCTATCCTCCCTTGCAGTTCCCCTTTCTGTATTTCATAGTTTTCTTCCCTTGCTGGCTGACTTCACTTTCTACTGCTCCGGTCAGCAACTCCACCTACTTTTCTAGCCCTCTTTATTACATTCTTCTCTAAAGCACAAATCCAGGTCTCACAAATCCATGATCTCTGCTTCTTCTTTATACCTAATGACGTTAATTTCCTTTAACCACTTCCTGCTACCCAGCAACTCTAGGCTTTTACCCAGTTCCACTCACAAACATGTTGGTCACTCTATTTGCCATTATTCTTTAATACTCTTTAGTATTAGTCATAATTTCCTCCCCCCAACCTCAGCATTTAGTTTACAACTTTTAACACTCAGCTTAATATAAGAAAACTGCTGTTATCTGGGGGCTGTAACAGAAGTTCAAGAGAACAGATATCACTGTTTTTGTTCTCAGTAAATCAGAATTACCCTGTGAGCTTTATTACCCAGGATCACAATTAACCTTTTATTAATCAGCCTTTATAAAGAGCATGTCTTCATTTTCCAAATGAAGGAAAACATTTCGCTTAGTCCCCAGGTTTGATTTACAACCAGTAGCACTGTGGACTCAACAAACAGAGATTGCTGACTACTGAGAACAATGAACTTGTTAGTTAACAGAATTAACAGTGCGTTGTTTAACTATAATGACAGCAATAAAACAAGAGATGTGAAGCTGATACAGTCACAACTGAATCGTAATGGATGAGATATTTATGGCAAAGCTGTTAAAACATTAAATAAAATATGGGAAGAGCAAAAAGCAGATGTGATTTTATTCTTCAGAGTTGAAGCTTGTAAAGTATGAGATAGCATGAGTAATAATCACAGGTTCTAGTTCACAATGCATTAATAAATATTGATATGATGCCAGTGCTGAAACTTTCCAGATACCGAAATAAAGTGAGAAAGCATGCTCTTGCATTATGTATTGCTAAGTTTAACTTTTACGGCACACATGGCAATATATTCATTATGATATTACACACCCCCCTACACTATCTCACACACACACACCTCTCTTTATTTAGTACCTGAACAAGCATACAATTTGCCAGTCACCAGTGTTACAGCCCCCACTGCTGCAGGTACATCCCCCATAGCAGAACTGACAGGATGGATCATGTAAGAACTCTTTATCTATTTTAGTGCAGAATTACCCACCCAGGCTTCAATGGTTTGGGAGGAGAGTTTGGGCAGATCCAGCTGACTTTGCTCTGCAGCATGTTAGGCATTGTTGATGGGGCTCCCTCTGATAGTGGGGTTTCAGGGGAAAGGACTGACAATCTAGCCTTGGTAGTAACACATCCAGCTCCTCCAGCCAAACCCTAAAAGCATATCCTCCCATGATCTTACATAGCTACTGATCACACACTTTTTTCCCCACAGGAATTTTATTTCTAGCTAGAAAAAAGATCACAACCTGATCAGAAACCAAATTTTCTGGCTGCAGTTTCATACACAAGTTAAGATAATGTAAAACCAATATAAAGCCAAACAAGGAAGAACAATACTGCAAATCTGAATCAGTTTCCTTTGTACCTGCTCAGACACATTTGTGCTGGCATGGCCACACTGCCAGCTAATGCGTGTTTGCATACATAAAACACTTCACAAGTCTGTACAGACCCTTTTGTTTTGTTTTACTCCAAATACATTAATCAGCCTAAATGACTACTTCTGCATGACTAAAGGACGGGCACAAAACATTTTCTTCTTTCTGCTGATTCCAACAAAGATGCTTGCCCTCCTTCCTCCCCTTCATTCTCAAGTGAATACAAAATGTGTTACAGCAAGTTTACATCCAAAATGAATATAACCTCTGCACGTACTTCCCTCAAGTTCAACCGACAGCAAAAGAAGGCTAAACAAATTGCCTGATACTGTACATCACATGTTGTACAAATAGAGCACTGAAATTTTTCTACTCTCTGGTTAGACAGAGCCTTGGGAGACATGCTTTAGTGTGAGATGTCCCTGCCCATGGCAGGAGGGTTGGAACTAAATGATCTGAAGGTCCTTTCCAACCCTAACTATTCTAGGATTCCATGATTAGTACCCTGAAAGTGGGTAGCAAGCATTTATTAGTGTGCATGCCATCAACCACATGAAATTGCATTATTTCATTTGTTATATAAGTTACATAATTACATAGTATTTATTTTTCTAGAAATTTCCAGTCTAAATTCCTGGGAAAAAGGAGATATATATATATATACACACACATATATATATATTTATCTCCATCCATTCTTTCCCAGAATGCATATAATTTCCCTGTGCTTACTACTATATATTGTTTTTCATTAATCATCAATCTAAATCTCAAAAGGAAGAAACTATAACACCAAACCTCACTTCCTTGAATTAAAACCTCTCTCAAAGGGTATAATTTTCTGTTTTCAAACCATGAAGCAGATTTACGCTTGTTTTTGCTGATCAGATATAAGGAACAGAACACTGTATCTTGAAGAGCTAAGAGTTCACATCTGGCCTGGGATTCTTCTGCAGTTATAATCAGCCTGATTTAAAAGGTGGGGGAAGAGGAATGGAATGAATCTCCAAAAAGAACTCTTTTCTGTACTATTTAATGTAATTTGTTCTATACATGTCTGTTGTTCCTACAGTGTGGGGACATCAGATATGGGTTCTGAATACAGCTCTGCAACAGAGTCCCTCAGGTTTCGATTGTGTGCTTTTAAATGTCTACTTAATTCCTACTTCGGGATAAGGCTCCCTACTACAACATTTCTTTCTGGTTTATATTACCTCTAAAATACTTTGGACCAAGGCTGAGGGGGTCACACTGGTGCAGTCTCACACACTTACCCCCGCCTCCCCCCCGCCTTTATCTTGTCAGGAAACCAAGAGTCCCAGTTCAGATAGGAGCCTGTAGTTGCCGTCCTACCACTAAGCTGACATTCACCAACTTGGACCTGCTCTTTGAGCGGTGATGGTTGGATCATGTCTCATTCTGTGACAAAGCCAGTGTTTCTTCTTTTGAGTATTGTGCCAACCCTGGCCAGGAATTCTCTCCCTGGGTAGATGTTAGCCCTCAGCTGCAAAGCTTTCTGTGGTGAAGACCCCTTGTCCTGGGTTCAGCTACAGCAGTCATTTTTTCTCCTTCTCAGTAGCTGGTGCAGTGCTGTGTTTTTGACTTTCAGTCTGGGAACAACGCTGATAACACCGATGTTTTTAGTTGTTGCTCAGTAACGTTTACTCTGACCAAGGACTTTCTCAGTCTCATGCTCTGCCAGGGAGGAGGGGAAGCCGGGAGGAAGCAGAGACAGGACACCTGACCCAAACTGGCCAAAGGGGTATTCCATAGCACAGCACGTCATGCCCAGTATAGAAACTGGGGGGAGTTACTCAGAAGGCCCAGATCGCTGCTCGGGTCGGGCTGGGTATCGGTCGGCGGGTGGTGAGCGGTTGTGTCCTTTTCCCTTGTTATTCCTCTTATCATTATTATTGGTAGCAGTAGTGGTTTGTATTATACCTTAGTTACTGGACTGCTCTTATCTCAACCTGTGGGAGTTACATTCTTCCCATTCTCCTCCTCATCTCTCTGGGAGCGGGAGCAGGAAAAAAAAAAGTGGGGGGAGTGAGTGAGCGGCTGTGTGGTTCTGAGTTACCAGCTGGGCTTAAACCACGACGCATCTCTAACATTCAAAATTATTAGCAGTTCCTACTAATTTTAACCTTTTCAGAGGTGATAATTCGACAGCCCTGGCAGGTCAGCCTGGTCCAATTCAAAAAGTCTTCCTTTCACCAGTCACAAGCCCTTTGAAAGATGACTTGAGAGTGGAAATCAACCCTTCTGAGACTGGGGCCTTGCAGCACATGACTGCTCTTGGGTCCCAAACAAATGGGATTTTTTCTTCTGCACCTCCTGCTGCAATCCATAACTTTGTAAATTCATTCTCAGAACCTTTGGG
The DNA here is from genome assembly GCF_000696875.1 of Nestor notabilis. NCBI lineage: Eukaryota > Metazoa > Chordata > Aves > Psittaciformes > Psittacidae > Nestor > Nestor notabilis. The sequence goes on from NW_009930531.1 coordinate 138,579, forward strand.
ATGAACAACAGATGAGGTTCTTTTATAACAGAGTCACAACCCTTTTAGGAAGAATTGTTCTTTACCTTTTACAGAGCTTAGGATGAAGGTCTGTAGGTTTCTCAGAGCATAAATAACAATAAAAATTTCCCAATCAGATAGCATCTTGACTCAAGCATCATAAAGTTGCTTACGAACTTTCATAAACGTGAAAAGCATTTGACTGTGGGTACAGATTGATTCACACAAGAGCAATGAAACATGAAACAAATTGTACAAATTGGCATCTGATGTAAACTGGCATCAGTCCACTGCAACCAATATATCTGCATTGACTTGCAGATGTACCCCTAAAGATGTACCCCTGTAGAACTTTCAGTCTCGTCTAGAGACTGACTCTCACGCTGGAGTTTCTGCATTAAAAAGGGAAATTACAAGAGTGAAATAAGACCTGACATTCATGGTTTCTGCAATTGTATATGCAATTCAGGAAACTGCATTCAAGCATCTTCTCATTGTCATCTGAAAGCAGAGAACCCAAACCCAGAGAATCCAAGGGTGCCTGCTAGGGTACTCCACATTTACATGTGAACAGATTTTGAAAATACAATACTAGGATGCACTTTGAAAACATCCTAATTATTTCCCCAAATCTTCCTTGAGGCTCTTCACATCCTTAATGTTATTATCCATTAGTCTGACCCACACCTCTTCAGGATCAATGCTGTTATTGATGTTAAACTGCGCGGTCTGATTTAGATTTCTATGACATATGGACTCCTGTCCACCAGGTACTCAGCTGCAACCACTAAACTCATTTCACTCAGATCTCAACTCCAAATAGAGTATTAGGGATAAATGGTCAGTGCTTTAATGGTCATTTCACACTTCATCATCAAGTCATCCATTCTCTGCGTGTGCCACTTAAGTCTTCCATTCTGTTCCCTCAAATATATCATAGCAAAAATGAACATGACAAAACAAATGTTGAAAAAAGCAACCTTTGCTTGTTGTTGGTGGTTTTTTTTTCCCCTCCAACTAAATGGCGAATTGTCCCATTATACTCATTTCCTGCAAAATATGTATCTCCAGGACCTTCAGTGCAGCAAAGCAAAGCAGTGCTACAGTCATCTTCTGTGTGGAGTGCTTCTGTTTTACATACTGACACGCATTTTAACATGAAAAAGGTCAGAGATGGAAACAGCACAGCTTGTTGCTGTGACAGCAGACATTTAACAGAAAGATTTCTGGACACACTACAGTTTAAAATAATTTAGTAAAATAATTGCCATGATTGATTTTTTAGGTCCCTGAGTTCATACCACACACTTTTGTGTGACAACTCCCTTCAGTGCCTTTTTTTCTTTCCCTTCCTTTTTTTTTTTCTCTCCAGCAATGACAAGAAACGCATTTCAAATAAGTTCTGGGTTGTTGTCAAACTTTGATCAGATTCACAAACTCCACCATCACTTGTTGGCTAAGACCAATCTACAGAGCTGTTGCCAATCCTTTTTCCAAACAGCCAGTAGCATAAGGCTAGCAGAAAATTGTCTTGTTCAAATGAACTTTTATTAGCCTGCCCTTATGACAAGCGAAGACCTACTTGTAAGGACCACAACACTTGTTTCTGTGGCGATCACAGATGTTGCTATAGCAATGGCCACATCAGGATTGCACAATACATCTGTCCCTGATAATAACTAGTATAGTTATTACAAATGAAAGCCAGAAAGGATTATGTTTGAGGGAAAAAAAGAACTGTGATATACCAGAGAAATAAGAAAAGCTGTTGAACATTGGAGAAGCACAAAGTCCATTACATACAGCACAACACAGCCTTGTATTCACTCATTTAAGCTAACTAATTTAGGCATGACAATGTGTACAAAACTAAACCCCACAGAGCTTATGAGCTAGATGTTCTCCATAGTCAATGGAGAAGACAGGAACATTTCAAGACAGCTTCGATTGCTTATAAGCAAAGATCAGCTAATCTTTGTAGAGAGATTTGTTGCAATCCCAGAAGGAAGCCACCTAAATTTACTAAAGGAAATATTGGTTCACTGATTGTATCAGGTATGTAATATTAGTATATATACTGATTTAAAGCTACAAAGTAGATTTCACAAGATCAATTCAGAAAGCCAAGTCCTTTCCGAAGGAAGGAGAATTAGTAGAGATTATCATACTTAGCACAAGTGTGTAACAAAGCATTCATCCCAAAAGTGGGAGAAATTGTTTCTAGTCCAGCTAATCAAGGGGGTTCAAAGTTATAGTTTTCAGAGAGACACATCTGATTTTGAAAAGTTGATCACAGTCTCATTCACATGATTTCCCTACTAACTCTCAAGCACAAAAAGCATAAGTTATTCTTGCAGAAAGGACCTGCGCTTGAAACAAGGCATGTTGCAATGCAGTGTTTCATGTGGACCAGTGCACCAAGTTCCTATGGCCACAGCGACGTGCAGTCATGAGATGCCACTCAGCTTTGCCTATGACTTGGTAGTTTGTGCACTGTTCTGGTCTGCAGAATACAAAAAGAAGTAGGACCTAAAATTAGATTTTGCACTTTCTTGAAAAGCCTCCCTAATGACAGGACAATATGTAGCACAACAAAGCATATAAGGCATACACCATCACAGTTGCTGCTCTGACCTGTGCTAAATATGGTCTGACTTTTTGCCAATGGTCCAAGAAATCCAGGTTGAAAGGGGATCACAGGGTCTTTAGGCTTTATTTACATATCTCCTCACTCTGACTTAGACACCAGCTTGGCTGAGAGCAAGGTGTACAACCATACCTTTACACGGTCAGTTTATTAAAACCCTGTAATAAGGTCTGTCTCTTGCCCACATTTACCCTTATTAAAAATCACCAGCTGGTCTGAATCACAGTCTTGATTAGCACAAGGCAACAAGAAGGAATCACATAGTAGGAAAAACCCTACAAAATACCAGTGGTAAAAACTAAACATTCATTGAACATAAGATGCAGAGAGGCTAAAAATCTAAACACAGATCACAGCAGAAGCCTCTATCAGAAAGAAATAAAAAGGATTTTTGTTTTCATCTTTAAGAATAAGAATTCATATTTGTTTAAAATTAAATCCCTGTTCTGATCTCCATTCTGGTCATGGAACAATGAAATTGGATGTTTTTCCTAACATAATTTTCATTAGAAGATAATAATTCAGGAAAACTCCCAGTAGATATGGGAAAAAAAAAACCAAAACGTGAAAGTGCTGTAGTTCAAGTTTTTCTTCTCTCAGGCTGCACATGTTGACTTACAATGGCAAAATACTGTTCAAGTGTATCCATATGAAATAAAATGGTTTTGGCCAAAGGTAGCCAAAACCTCTCTCTCAAGCCTCATACAGTGTTTTTAGAGGACAAAAAGCTAAAACTAGATTTTTAAAGCATAGTTAAAACTGCTAGTTTTAGTAGCAATAACAGTACTGTAACATTAGATGAACCAGATCCACTATAAATAAAACTTTCTTTTTGAGATATATCTAAATTAAAATCTCAGGTCCTCATAATTTTGATGTTAGGACTTCAAAGGATGAGAACACCAGCTCTGGAACTTGCAGATGTCTTTCTTTTGAACCCAGAGCCTGAAAATCCAGACTTCAAAATAACACAGGAAGAGCAGTTTGCATAGAGACATTTCCTCTGACCATGAGATCATCCAGTAACACGAGACATCATTTTGCTTTACAAACATAAGCTTCAGTTGTGGAAAGCATTTACACTTGTGTGTGTAGAGGAATGCGGGAGTTAAAGTGCTTTCCTGATTCCTTGAAGAGGGTATGCACAAGAGTCTAGATAATAGTGACATTTTGGTTTACCTTCTTATAGTTGCTAGTCAAATCAAATATGGGTTGAAGGTAACTTTCTCTACTCTTCAGCCACAGCTCCAGACCTCCTGCTTTGATGTGATGAAGGAGAAGACAGACCAGCCCTTTCCTTGATGCAAGTGGAGTATATTCCTCCCTTTCCTCCTTGCTCTTAACATGCTTTTCACTGTATTTGGAACATTCATCCTTGAGTGTTTAGGTATTAAATAGTTGGTTCTCAAACAGCACACAAACCTGAAAATACTATTGAGCATATCCATAAGTATATATGTTGCACATGGCTCAACTATGGCACAGGAAAATCGCACAACCTGCCCAGCGTCGCAGCATGTTCCTATTGGAAACACAGACCTGAGGCACCTGATTTCTATATCCCTGCTAAAGAAGCTAGACTGCAGTCTATTTTAAAGCTAAATTATAATTTGTTCACTTCAAAGACATAACACAATCAATTTCTGATAGCGCTGTTAATGCAAACTATTACTGATATGAAATGCAATACTTAAATATACGTTGAAGCATTTGACTTCTCTCCCATTCTTAGTATATTTAATTTTGACAGTTCTAAACAAATGTCAAATTTGCTTTCAATTTCCTCCCTCCTCCTCCCCACATTTTGTGCTGGTGCATTGCTAACAGAATTAAAACTTGAAAATAGCCTTAGGCTTTGTAACCACTTTTGAATGGTATCAGAGGCTTTTGTCTATTTCAGAATATAAACTCAAAGATACTAATTTTGCCATGTTTTTAAATAATAAGCTAACAAATGTTCATGGCTAAAATAATAAAAATGGGCTGTAAAATGCAGAGAACAAAACAAAAAGGAAAGAAAAATGGGTATCATATTGCAAAGGAAAAAGAGTTAGATTGTCATGAAAGTGAAAGGAAATCAATAGGACAACTTTGGAGACCCATTTCAATCTGTTGTTGACATTGTTTTCTAGTAGTAATTTTCTCAAAATGTTAACAGTATTGAGTTTGCTTATTGATTCTATTATTTTTGACCTTGCATTAGTGTGGGCTAATCTTACATGCCATAAAATTTCCTTTCACAGCTAAAATTATTGTATGGCTCTAGGGGAAAGTTACAATCAGGTCACAGCCCCCTTAGGATTTTGATGAGCATATAACTGGCAATAATGAGTTATTTTGGCTTTTTATATACCTTTCTGTTGTTTACATTTTATTACAGACTTTAGGCAGGATCAGCATAGAAGCGATCAGTATATTGACTAAAATACCAAAATCATAATAAATTGAAAAGTAAACTTTGGGCAGTTAGATGGGTCTATCTCTACCAGAGTCAACAGTATAAACATACAGACAGGGAGGGAGCTGAAGCCAACATGTTCCTCATTTGCCTGGGGATGCTGCTGTTGAGCACACGATGGGCATAGCCAGCTGTTGCAACATCTATGATTCAGCAGCAAAAAGAGCAACTCCACTTGCCTGCTATATGACACAATACAACAAAGAGGATGATGAGATTATCCTCACAACACAAATTTACATCATGTATTCTCATATATATACCTATGAGACCTTATTTGCATTCTCTTGTACTTATGCATTAATTACACAACATTATTTTTACTCAAGATTCCTGTATTAAGTGCTCAGAAGGGACAGTGCTAAATTAATCAGCAGCTACTACATGGTTCAATAGTTTAGCACCATTACCAGCACTTAAACATTTCTCAGAAGACAAACCCACTCATTTCACAGAGGATCTTCTGTGACTCCTTTATGCTGAGTGTCTGAATATCTCCAAAGTAAAGAAATGGAAATTTCAAGTTTCAAGCCACACTGAACTGACATCTAATGCCCTACATTGGACATGCATCTCTGCTAAAAATATAGGTTTGTGAGCAAACCTATAGATTTTTTTGTTTGGGTCTAAGTAGCTATTTTCATAACATCACAAATAGTCTGACATTTTGAGTTCCTAATAGCTACAGTGGCTGTTTAGAAAGCATCCAAACAGCCAACAGTCGGGTTTATATCAAAAGGAGATATTTTGGATTCTGAAAACTCGTAAAGGTCTAGACATACCCAGATGTTCCTTATAAAAGAACTTTAACACCAGAGAAAAGACACCCAAAGATAGGCTAAGTGCCCTGCTTGAAGGCTGCATAGTATATATGTCCCCAGAGAAGAGAGCTGGAGGGAGATTTATTGTTTGAGGCTTTTAGCCTCAAGCTTAATTTTTAAAGGTATGTATTTCCCTAGAAACAGGATAGTTCCATTTAAAAGTCACAGGTGCCCTGAAGCTCTACTTAGAAGATTACCTCAAATTTCATTTAATAATGGGCTTGAAACTCGAGTCAAATTATTTATTACAACGGGCAATATTTTTGTCTGCTTTTCCCTTATGGTCATCCTTGGTGCTAAAAGGGCTCAATAAAAATTAAAAATTATAGCAGCTTATACTGTTCTGCTGATGAAGAGTTTTTCTTCTAACTGTCTTTAAACCTGATATGTAGTTCAAAGCAAGCCTTCCATGTAATCCTAAAACAAGTAGCAGTTCATCCCAGTTTATCCCAGGCTAATGTATCCCAGTCTCAAGTTTTGGTTTTAGAGTTTTGATGTCCAAATCCTGACAGCAGTAATCACTATGGGAACGCAAATAGGAGTTTGTGCAAAAAGCAGTAATTAAACTCAACTTACACAGTGGTTAAAAATATAGATCTTTGTACAGATAAGGTTTGGAAAGTTGATCAAGAGAGATATCAAAAAGAGCTGAGCAGATACAGGTTTGTCACTTGCTGGAGAATCTGGAAAATTCAGAAAGGTTTATCCTCTTGCTTTGAATCTCTCCAGCAAAACCCCCAAGATCTTTGTTCTAAAGAGAATGCTTATACATACACCATGAAATCAGGTAAAAAGGGAGGGGGGTTTTGTGTGTAAAAGTTGCAATTTTAAAATAAACTTTTAAATTAAACAAGAATTTTTAAACTATGACAATTTCAAAACAAAATGAGAACTATGTTTAAAAAACCCCACATCAAATTAGAGGGCTTTTTTAGAAACAGCTTTTGTTCTTTGTCCCCCATAAATAGAATGAAGTGGCCACATACTTGTTGAATGTTTGGGTTTTACTGAATCAAGATTTTCCCACTGAAAGCAGTATAAAAATAATTTTGTTGCAATGGTGTCAAGTACTGTTTTCTTACTAAATTGTGATATGTCTGATTTTTCTTTGAAGAAACGTATGACCTCTTTCTAGAAACACAATAACTATTAAGGCTTTTTGTTATACACTTTAAACAATTTAAGAAGACGCTTTCTTAACTACAAGAAGAAAGCAAAAAGTCACGCAATGAAAAATTCTATTTTTCTGTAAGGTCTCTATTGTCCTCACAATATTGTCCTTCGGGAAAGAGCTTTCATCCAATGAACTGGAAATGCCATATACACTACAGCATAGTACTTAAGCCCACTAAGAAAATACTTGAGCACATGCTTAAATATTATCCAGGTTGTCTAATCTGTATTGTCTACTTTTGCTGTTATTACATTTTTGTGGTATTGGATAAAGAACAAAGGAAAACAAAGTTGGAGAAGATTTAAAGAAGCATGAAGCCAAAATAACTTACAATAAGGGAAAGCATTTTCCAAGACCTAATTTGATAAACAATCAGGTTTGTTTCTCTGCAGTCCAGTTAAAAGGAATTTAAGAAATCAAAATAGAGAGAGCTATTTACCCTCTTAAAATTACACAGGCATGAATATCTTTTGAATTTTTTAAGATCTCTCTCAAATGCAGAGACTCAGAGATGAGAAAAGCCCAAGCCAGTTATTACAAGACCTGTCTACAGAAACTTACTGAAGCTCTTACATGCAAGAATGATCATCACATATGGGTTCCTAACATAGGATTTTGAAAGGGGACTTGAGATGGTCAGCAGTTTTACAGGCACCGTTAAGTCTAAGTAGAAGTTGACAGAATTTAGGGGATGAGTCTCATTTGAGCTATGACTGTCTTATATGTCTTTGGCAGTGCAAATGCACCTTACAGTGAGCATAAATTACACTCACTAACAGCTAAAAAGTTTCAAAAAACATCACTGAAAGGCAGTGAAACTTGAGCCGCTTTGGTGCTTTTTGAAACCATTACAGAAATCTTCAAAACCCTCTAAAAGGCAGGAGAAACCAGCCTGGAGGAACACATCCAGGGACTCCATGTATGAACAGGGAGCAGTATACTCACATGTGTGTGTCTAGTAAGTACCTGATGAGGCATCTGTGTGGTGATGGGTGAATTATAATTACTCTTCTGGTTTTGTACTGATATACCTGTTGCTGTTCCCTAAAGATACAGCATTTCTCAGGATAGTAAGTGTCTATGGATCACACTGTAACGGGCACATGGACACCTGCATAATTCCATATGTATAAAAATGAAAACATTCAATAAGCTTCTGCCTTAAAGATCCTTAAGCCTTTCTTGTCTATTTCTTTGGGGTTTTCTTTGTGTCTCAGCTCCACCTAGACTGAGGGATTAGCCCTATGAGGTACCAAAAGCAGACTCTCCCTTCTGTAGAAAGCCTGCTGCATGAACTTAAGGAAAGCTGAGCCAAAGCCCTCAGTTTCACCCAGTAACCCCCAAATTCAGGTCCCCCTCTACACAACAGACAGTACTTCATAAGCTTATTTTAGGTCACTTTAGGTAACTGAAAATGCGTGGATTAATTTTTTCAAGTACTGTGGGAAACAGAGCATTTTAACCTCCTTCTGTAGTGAGCAAAACCTCTCATAACTGTGCCCCTGAACTACTGAGTGAGGGATTGCACCTTGAGGACATGCGCACATTCAGGAAAATACTGCAGGCTGTGATTTCAAGAGGAAGGGAACCTTCATTCTTAAGGAGATTCAAAATGAAGGACTTCTCAACACCTTCTCCTATCATCCAGCTTCTGCTCAGATGTTTGCTAGTTTCCTACTGACTAGGCTATTTTGGATTCCAGTGCAATGTGTTTAATCCTCCCAGATACAAGGGAACTACTTATCAGAAGAGGGATCTAAACGTTACTCCAAAACGTTGAAAATTCTGGTATGATACATAAGCTTCTTTCACTTATGCAATGTCTGTTATCAGATGTTTACATGACTAAAAAACCCAGCCCTTAGTCTCTTTGTTTCTCTCTCTTCCACAGCTTTAAAATGGAAACATCAGGTCTTCCCCACCCTTGGAAATCACACGCAAAAGCACATACTAAGGACAAGGAGGGGCCTGGGTGCTGCAGTGATGGAGTTGTAGAAGTTGCAGTTCAGGACATAGAACAGACCACAGAGCCTTTTATTGCCCATTTCTTTGCCATCCACCAAATGCCTGTTTACTGCTGTACCTGTCTTTAAGTCAGCTCTGAGATGCTCTTTTCTGTCTGCTATCTCAGATTTTGCATGAATTAAACTCATTTTGTCTACTTCATTTCAGAAAGTCAGAAAAGACAAGACAGAAAATGATGTATGCCTTGTGGAGAACTGGCTCAATGAGTGGTGGCTTGATATCCCTTCTGGGATTTATATCTAAAAAATCCCTCCTGATCTGTTTTCCCCACTTCTTTTGAGTTTATAAATTAATTTCATATGGAATCAAATTTAACTTAATGACACCTGAGCTCTGCCACCAGTCACTTACCTGTGCTCACTGTGATGCATCCTGAGCATCCACACATGCACAAGTTGTCTAAGCTGCTAAACAGGTATTAAATCCAGTTCTGGAGGCACCAATATCTATTCTCTCCTCCATTCTCCTAAAGTGATTTTCAAGTTGTGGCCCCCAAGCCCCATAGATTACAATCGATAAAGGATTTGCAAATTGAGCAAAGAAACAGCGGTTTATAAAACCATTATTTGGTGGTTAAGTTTGCAGTGTACCAATAATCAGCAAACTGGAAGTTTCATAAATCAGAATGCAAGGGGGTGAACTCTAAAGTCAGGGTGTCCCATTGCAGATAACTACCAAAGGCACCAGTACCTCCTACCTCTGTTGACTTTGGTTATAATATTACTTCACTAGAAGAAGTAATAACTTCAATATGCACATATCAAATGGTGATAAGGTTGAAGTTGCTGCCAGAGTCCAGACAGAGCTTTCAACCAGCGCCAATGTGACAAAACTTCTTGAGAAATGCAACAAAAAATGTCTGCTGTAAGAAACACAGAGGAAAGAAGAGTCTATGAAAGCAGCTGTGGGTTCAGAATTTATAGTAAGAGGTATTAAGTAGCAACCACTGCATCTCCTTGTAAAGGTATGAACCCATCAGGCAGGTCTGATGACTGATAACATTCATGGTTGCTTTCACCCAATAGCAAGGATGAACACTCTCCCACCCTTTCATAACACCAAATTCACCACCTAGCCTTGATAAAACACTTCGCCTTCTAAGTTCTGGGACAAAAAGAGAAGCATGACAGAACAAGTCAATTTGCACATGCAGTAACCCACCTACTACTGTACCCAGGGTTGATTTGTCTGCTGAACATTCTCAAACATTCATTTGCATAAGAAATTACCCAACCCGACAATTACTTGAATACACAGTTGGAGTAACTACAGACAGAGATGAAATAACTGTTCTTATCTTTGTGCGCGTACTCACATCACAGTTTTCCCAAATCTGGGACTGCTACAAGAATCGCAACTTCCTTGCACACCTTTCTTTGTCTGAAAACTCAGACTCTTCTGTTTCTGGAAATAGCTACTAATTCATTATTATCACTGACATTTCTTGCAAATTCATGTGTTTCCCTAGCAGTGCCTGTTTCCTCAGTTTCATTATTATCAAACAGCTCTGCTGTGATAGACTGTTGATCCTCATCTTCATATTGATTAATTTCATTTTCACATGCATCATCCTGATTTTCAACATCTTCAGCACAGTCTTTTTACAATGAGTCATTTGCAAGACAGATTTTCATTATTGGAGTCATCATCAGCATAAGAATGTGCTGGACCAGTTTCAGGTACAAGGCCATATTCTGCTCAGTTACATCAGTATAAATTAGAAACGCACAAACAAAACTTAATGGAATTGTTCAAAACCTCCAGTGGTATAAGGAATAAACCAAGTCAGTCCCACAGTGTTTGCTTCTCCCTGACTTTTGGCTGTCTCAGGAAGAAATATGCCAGTCATACTTGGGCTTGATTCTTATCAATGTAATTAAAATGCAATTTATTTTTTTAATTAATTTGTAGATTAAACAGAGTCATTTTATTATGTTTATCTCGGACATCTAAAATATTTAAGCATTTAACATTACCAAGTTAGCTAAATAAATCTTTAATTTAGTATAATTAGATTTGTTTAAATTAAAAAATATATTGATATTCCAAAATAGTTTCATATTCATTTGGAACACTAAATTGGAACTTAAAATAACTTGTAGCTGTCCCTATTTTTTCAGTGTACAGGTCATGAAATACTGTTATCTAATATGATGCATGCTCTTCCATACATACTAATCCAGACCTTTACAATTTATTATACCATATCATCAGTCCTTCAAACTCATTCTGGCAAGAAGAGCAAGGCATCTGTCGTGTTGAGCAGATAAAGGTATAAAATGCTCTGGAAGGGTTCAAAGCAACTGGCAAATTCACAGAAGGAATGTCCATCCCACCAGGCTTGTCTGTGGAATCCTGGCCTGCAGCTGAGGGGTGCTCAAGGCACTGTTGTTGTGTGAGATGCTCAGCCACTGGCCTGGCAGACAGGGTGCTACCTGGACCTCTGGTGTGAACCTCGACATGAGAACATAATGGCTTTAACAGAAAGATTATTGTTCTCTAATGCCCTTCTAAAACCTAGAAGCATGAGATGAGGTTGCCTTCCTTTTAATGTGTGCAATTACAGATGTTATTGTAGGTCATAAAATTATCAGCTATTATATTAAAATCCAGTTCTAAAGCCAAACTTCTGCCTGTAAGAGGACTTGGAAAGTAGCACAGCCAATGGAAACAAACTGTATGATACACACAAGCCAGAAGCAATGGTTTGTCTTACATTTAAAAAAATGCATTTTTGGGAGTGGCTACAGAAACACCATTTCCCCTGTTTCTTTTTTGTGAACTGTTTCTTCTGTGGGAACAGGCTCCAGCCTTCCCTGCAGCCACCTGTCAACTTTATCTGTGAAAAAGGGAAGAGAGAGGAGGCAGAGGGCAGGAAGAGAAGGAGAGGGGCAGCAAGAAGGCATTGTGAAAAAGGACCATTCAGATGCTGGATTTCTGGCAAAGCCACCCTAATTTCTTTCAGCTTTTCCCATCCTCTAGATTTCTTTTGTCTTCCTTCCTGAGCTCTTTTTTTGGACTCTTTAAGCTGCTTTCCACATTGCACAAAGTGCTGCACCCCATACCCCATGGGATTGTTTGCCATTTCTTGAAGGTCATGGTCTTCTTCACGTGTCCAGTTGCTTGCCACAGAACAGCATTGGCGACTCACACTCAGTTCATTGACTTGCAGAACCAGCTACTAAGCAGTTGTTTCAGTATCTTCTTTTTGCTGAGTTGATAATTCTTGCTGAGGCACAGGACCTTGAATTTGTCTTTTTTGAACTGCAACCTTTTCTTCAGGTTATTTCCCCTGCTTGTATCACTTTGAATTCTAATCCCATCTTCCAAAATAATCACAACCCTTCTCAGTTTGTGTCATTTGGAATGGTAATAAGCACTCTCTCTGGTCCATCACACAGATCTTTAATGAAATATCACTAGACCTACAGAAACCCACTTACTATATCTTTCATGTTCTACAGTAAGCCATTGATAAATATTTTTGAAGTGAGTTTTTCAACTAACTGGTATTTTCGACTGGGTCATGCTGTTTACTGGGATATTCCGTGGAGCTCCCAAAATCTTATGCTGGATGGGCGTATGAGTACAGACACTATCCACAGGGAATGGCTACAGTTTTATTTTGAAAGAGATGTTGGCAGTGAGCATATTTTCACCTGTTATTTCTGTGTCTTCCAGAAACAACAAAGCAATATAAAAAGCAGGATCTATCAGTTGTCAAGTTTTCTTCAAGCCTCACACAAATTAAAATCAATTGAAATGATATTTCAGGGTTCTTTTCAACTCAGCCTTAACATAGGTGCACATGTGTACCTGCATACTTGCATATGTTTTCTGCTGAATTCTGCTACTACATTAAGCCGTGCATACACATTAACAAGCTTAGATCCAGTTTTACAATTTATGTGAAGGTGACTACAGATCTTGTTATTTGCTCTCATAACTAAACATGAGTCCAAGAAGGTATGAACAGGATTTTGTGCCCATAAAGCTGAAGACAGTTTTCCCAGAGACTTTTAATATTTAACAAGAGCTAGATTTATCTGTGGACCATATAATCACATTGGAATAAGAAGATCTTTGTTTTGGCTACTCCCGTTTACTGTTTACTATAGTTATTTGACATTTCTGTAGTAGGGAAGGTCTAACAGGAAGTTAAGATGATGTAAGACATTTTAAGGTGATTGTTTTCCACACTTTGTGCCTGCACTTCAGCTGCAGTTCCGTAAAGCTGCATCTATGTTTTTCACTTCTCCTCTGGAATTCCCTTTGCTGCCTCTTATAATGGTCAGTCCCTAATTTTAGGAAACTATTCTCATCTGATGAACCAGCTCTTAAATACCTCACTTTAAAACCCCATTCCATAAGTGCTTGCATTTTTCATGAACTTTGGGTGCATCTGGTCTCAAGGACGGTATATTCTCTATTTCAACATTAGGGAAAAAAGCCTAACATCAAAAATCCTATGCTATTAAGAGATCATTTTGTTCGATCAGTTTAAAGAGCAGGACTCAGAAGTAGCACATTAACCTTGAACCTACAGCTTCTCTATGCAGCGATCAGCAGACCATCAGGTTCTTGTGGGACACTGTACCTGTCTTGACTTTACTGAGCTAACTCATGGGGAGGACAGTTTTATGAAAAACTGAGATCCCTGGAGAAGGGTGTCAGACTTTGTGCAGACAAAAAGCTGGCAATCCTGTGCACATATCCTTCTGTACATCATAAAGAGGTGACAGTTACAATAGTGTTTATTAGAGTGGAAATTTTTCATACTCCTGTGGTATCTGATAACTGTTATATGCACTAACGAATGACTCGTGAATAGCTATCAGAAGTAAGCTGAAGCATAAAGTAAAAATTCAAAAGTCAAAGGGAGCTTCGGATTTTCAGGCAGCAAAGGCTTCTCACATCTCACACACCCATTGAGCTTGGAGCATCCCAGTAAAGGACCAAATGCAGTCTGCTTTGCAATAAAGCCAGGGAGATGGTACAAAACAATAATTACAAAGGAACTCTGCCAGCTGCCTGTATTCTTCCCTTTCAGACAAAGGAGTATCATAGACTACAAGATAATGGTCATAATGTGCCATTTGAACCAAGTTTCCATTTAGCAATAATTCCGCAGGCATAAAATTTCACATTTGCAAATTACTGCTTGGGTCTCGTATGATAAAGGTTTGAATATCTAAAGGAAAAGGAGGTTGTTTTCAAATCTCCATGTTTTTTCCCCAGCACAGACCTGTTCAGCCACATGAGAGTCTCACCATAGACATGAGCAGAGCTGGTACATGATTCCGAATATGCCCACACATGCTAGGCTTCCCTGTATCATTTACAAGACAGGCTGCTTGAAGGAGACATTGGTTTTCAGCTGGGTAACACCCTTTATTATTGTAATGAAGATGCCATTTATGCATTTTGTTCCTGAATAAGGGTTCATGTTGCCTTTGTAATTCTGTCTGGTGTGTTTAACAGCCTCAAAAAAACAAGCAAGGAACTTTTCAAAGGTGAACCTCAGTGCTTCAGTCACTGCTGAGGAGCAGGATGTGGTCAAGTGGCACCAATTTGTGCACCAAGACATTCTGCTGTTTAGCCAGCTGTTCGCCTATAAAACTTTACTGGACTGCCCCCACCACAGCACTGTTAGCCTAAGATAGGAGGGCCTTACTGCATGGAAAGTTATCAAGGAAGCAGTAATCCATACATTTCATATAGCCCATAAATGGACTGTCTTAAATAAATTAAATACACACAGTTCCTTTTGTCACAGAAATACAGAACAACATCATCCCCTCTCCAAAGCTGGCTGCAGTCCCCTTTCCTCTCTATTAAATATATCTGCTCATCATATCACTGAAATAGCAGCTGAGCTTCTCTTGCCCCTTGATTTTCTCTAGGTAATATAAAATTCAGCATTCAAGGTGCTCTTTTAAAAGTAGGTTACCTCCCGATGAAAGTAAGAGTTCGTATTTGTGCTGACTATTGTGGTTGTTGTTAGTACTCTGCTGCCTGTATTACAAAAAACCCCCACAAAACACTAAGAACAAAAGATACCTTTACTTCCTCACTAAAATTCCCTCAGTTTGAGTCAAGGACACCTTTCAGTGCTTCAATTAGCAAGTAAATAGTACCACACTCCAAATGAATTGAGAATTGTAGAGCAACACTCTCACTATTTTCACAACAAGGCATGGAGGCTTTCATAACTGGAAAGACTTTTAGAGGGTGCTTTTTCTTACCCTGAAAAAAAGAAAGCTTAGATTTTTACAGGAAAGATCCATCCTCTGTGTCATCCCCCCCCTACACACACCTTGGAGCTGTAATTCCTTTAGTACTCCCTGTAAGATCTCTAATCTTTACAGTTAAGTACAAAAGCTACTAATATAAATATTTGCAATACTATCATACGCTGGAGAGTCTTGAGTGATGAACTGTTCTGTAATTTGCAGCCCACTAGCTGTGGGTGCTGTTTCCATTATGCAGAAGGAATGTGGTAGTCTGACAGAAAGTATTAAACAAAGGGAAGGTTTTACACAGTGCTAAGTATGGGGGTTTACCACTTCAGAGCAAAGTACTGCAACGTATTTGTACTACTTCTAATAAGACAAGGATAAATAAATCAGGGTCACCAAGTGGACTGTTCCAGTGAGTTATGAAAGTGAGAGTAACAAACTTGAATTTACAATGCATGCCCTTTAGCTAAATCTGAGATTTGTTGCAGTTATTTTGGCCTTATTAAAGTATAATATTAACGTCCACGGGAGAAAATTTGTTATTCCAAAGACACTTCTATACCAAACAATGCTATATTTAGAGACAATAACTATCATGCATTGCATAATCTGGCATTTGTGCCACAAGGGAGTCATATGGCATTATTCACTAATGACAGAAAGGCTTCTGGCTCCTTTTCCTGGTGTAATAAATATCTTCTTAGAGCAAGCAAACTAGAGGGGGTGTATTGTGGTACTGTGGAAATGGTAGTATTTTTCCTACTCATGTGGTAGGATTTAGATTTTCTCAAACTTTAAAAACCAGTAATAAATCAAATACAGCTACCAGATCACTACTGAAAATTCAGCTTGAGCTTAATCATGAAGAGGGACCTGTTACTATTGTTCAGTGACCTGCAAAAGTTTGGCAAGCTCAGGCTAAGGGGATGTGGTACCTGTAAGATAGAAATCACCACAGAGTGCAACTACAGTATGGATTTGGGCTGCTGCTTCTTCAGCAAGGATGAGATGTCACAACTGTTCCATGATTGGACTGGTCTTGAGCTACAACACTCTATGAATCAACTGTTCTTGGCAAACCTAACTTAAGTTTCTTCTTTTCAAGAGATTTTGGCAAGTGGAGTGTGATTCTTAGGCATCATTCTTTGAAGAATAACACTATTTAAACAATACAAACTAAGCATTTAGGAGAAAAAGAGATTTTAAACCAATAAACCACACATACACCTATAGTACCTAAATCCCCAGTGAGGAAAAAAGATAATCCTGACACTTTCTTCAAACTTTCCAGGAGAAGTGTCATCTTCTGGTTTCTTTACCCTTGGTGAAGAGACTTGTCTTTTTTCTAACTTGCCAGAGTAGATCTGATTGTCTGTGTTATTTTCCTGTCCTAGTTAAAAGTAGTTTTGTCAGTTTGATGATTTTTCCTCATTCTCAGCGAGGTTAATGCTTTGGCATTGGTCTTTAACAACTAAATGATTTGCAGTAAGATGGCCTGTCACAGACCTCTCCTGCATGAGCTTTTTCTGTATCCCCAGACAGTCAATCCTCTGTTGTGTTAAATCAACTTGATTGTAAGAAAACCAAAAAACAAAAAAATCCAAATCCCCATAAAAATACCCAAGCCAGTATGCAGCTATTGCAGAACAGTTTCAAATCCAACAGCGTCACTAGGGATCTAATCTTTCCAGTGGGTTGATTCACAAAGTAAAAGTGATGGGTGTCTCCACGAGATCCCCAGCTCAGCACAGTGCTGTTCCCTTCAGATGCACAGCCAAGGGGGTAGGAAAGCAGGACAGCCACGAAAGCAAGAATCACCCTAAATCTCCAAACTGCAGGAAACATTCCTCTATTCAAAACTGGAACAACAGGCTGCAGGTATCGATGAAGTTAACAAAGCTTGCTGCTTTGAATCACAACTTTTTGCTTTCTCTGACTTGATAACACTCCTAATTCCTCCCTTTTAGGCATTTTACCCACCTCCATCTCATTGCTCCCCAAATTCCTTGAAAGCTTCCTTTTCAACTTATGAGATATTTCTGAGGCACACTGAAGTGTGATGTTGGGGTACCCAGATTACCAGCATCAGTGACTCATGAATTCCTCCTTCTCAGAGTGCTATAAGGCACCCTGTATTTATGTGCCTTTTTAGCTTTTGTAATTTTTCCTTACAGATGCCTAAATGAGTCTGAGAGATATTAAATTTATGTTGTCATTGGTAATGAACAAAAGAAGGCGGCCACACCTGATAGAAACTAGCCATTGTCTTCAGAAGTTTTGTGCAAATGGAAAGATCTGATTCCAAAAGTTCAGCTTAGCAAAGTCAGTATTTAAGAGCTCAGGGGCTGGGAAGACAACTCGTGTAGCTGCTTCTCATTAAGATACAAGTGCGCAATAAAATGGAATGCAGAAAATTAAATCTCCATGGTTTGTGGCATTTTGCCATTTACCTTCAAGTTTAAAATAAGAAAAATACAACAAAAAAACCCATGAGAAAATGATAAAGAGAAGAAACATAACCAAAAGACTGGGTAAACCAGTGCGGCAGTGAGTAACAAAAGTAAAATATTTCAGAGAGCTGCTCATTGCCCACAGCCTCCTGAAAAAGGCAGAGAAGACACCCCCACATCACAGGCCAGAGACTGACATGTCGTTCATTTCTTTGAATTATGTGGAGTTTGTGTTAGAAAATGTTACCTGGACTTTCCTCTCCCCCAAAAAAGGCCTGTAAGCCACCTCTCCTAAAGAAAATATTTCTGTAAAACTGTAAAAATTATATTGTTTCCTTTTTATAGAGCAGAACTGCTCTGCAACAGGTAAATACATATGTTCTTTTATATTTTTCATGCTCTGGATAACACATCAAGGCATTTTATAGACATCAGGTCAGCACTGACACGTAACCATCGAAACCGTCAGCTGCACAGAAAGTAACAACCCATTTCAACTCCATCCAAACGTAGGAAGTGAAGACAGACTCTGCATCACATCGAAAGTTCACCAGCCCTTTTAAGAGGCAGAACAGAAATTATTTATGCCAAACTCTGCCAATCCAATTACGATGAAACAACTATAAATGACGTAAGTACAAGGAGTTGATAACCATCCAAAATGAGATCTATTATAACATCATATTGTCCATTCTGTGTGGAGGACTGGGAAAGGAAAAACAAGGAAGTCCACGAATAGATGAAGGTCTCGGTCTTAGATCTCTTTCCATCCCAGCTGTGAGAAGTCAGGATGACTTCAGTAAACACTGGACCAGAAAATGAAACCTGCCACAACCATTGTGTGAGATAGCTTCAGGCACAGTTTATTTCTCTCATCATTAACAATGCATATTTTGATGAGACACTACCATTGCAATCTGCTCTAAAAGCCCAAAATAAGATTCCAAAAATTTTACGCATATTGGCAGACTCGTATTTTGTACAAACATGATTTTCCAGTCAGGTCATAATGCCATCTTAAACTCGGAGTAAATTTTTGCAGCTAAGTTATAAACCCCTGAAAGCAGCATTTTATAATGGAAATGCTGATACAAGCTTAACCAGAGCAACAAGAAGAGTGCCATACACTATAAAAATAAAAGTGAATCATAAAGCAGTTAAGGTTTGATTACTGTAAAATACCTGGGCTTGAAGTTTTGATTCAGACTATTTTTTTTTTAATTACTTCTCATGACCTAGAGATACTTTTTAGACAGATAATGTCTAGGGAATTAGATCAAAGATCCTTTTTGTAACTTCAGAATACAGCACTAATGTGTTCGATGGTCTCCTTCAAGCATAAAACATAAGACTTTGAAAGTTATTTGGTCTACTTGTAAATAACTGTGTGAAGTGGAGCTTGCAATTAAAAAGAAGCCCCTTCTCCAAACTCCAGCCAGCCAAAATTGAGATTTGTAGGGGTAAACCAGAAAAAGAAAAAAACTAAAACAAAACCCAACAAAAAAGTAAAAAGGAAAAACCTCCCAAGATTTCAAAGATGCCTGGTAGGAATATTTCTTAATTGAGCCATGCTTTAGAGCTGCATGGAATTGTTCTTATTAAAAATTGAATAAGAACAGAGGAGAAGAACATGGGAGCTTTTGAGAGATTAGAGCTTTGTAAGATTTACTTAAAAGGTTTCTATTAGACTTCAGGGGTTCTCTCACGTATAAAAACTCTCACCTACACAAAACAGCCTGAAAAGCTAGGGATCCAGCTAGCAAAAACTGCAATCAGCTGATTGGGGAAAAAAAAGGGAAAGAAAGTCCTTCTTTTCAATACAGTAGTAATGCTCTGTTGAATCCATGTGTTTTCTTTGTTTGCTAAATAATCATCATGGGTTTTTTAAACTAGGCATGTTCATTTTCAACCTACATTTCTTCCCAATATTTCCGGTTTAACTAATTGAGAACCAGCTCACTCTGGGCTGCTCACATTTGCCCTGTTTCCTATTTAATGCACAGTCTGCAACAGGTTGGGTATATTTCAAGAAGCATGCACAACGAAAGTTTCTTTACACTGACTACATACCACATCCACAGGGACCAAAGATGATGTATCTCTGGTTAAATAATCTTCTATAGGGTGAACAAAATGTAAAATGTGCTGCAAATGCAGGCCCCTTCCGGAATTTTATCACCTTTCTTCACTGAAACTGCAGGTTTGCTTGGAAGCCTTAAATATGCCACCTGCTATCTTATTTTGGAATCCACCTGCAAAAATGGAGCCTTAAAATTCATCAGATGGGGACAAAAAGCGTTCTCAGTTCCTTGGCTCCCATCTGTGCTAACCCTGCTTTAGCAAGCACACCTTCTGCATCATGCCAAGCTTTCAAGTATTGGCAGACTTTGGGGATTTCACAAATGAAACACTTAATACTTCTGGGCAACCTGAGGAGCTTTGCTGATCTTTGTTCATATTATGTTTGTAGCTCATTCAAGTTGGCTCACGGACCAGTTTCCCATTAGGTTTTTATCAAAATCTCAAATGACACATTCCCAACCCATTCCCCTCTTTGCAAAGCTATTACATGTTTTAAAAGGAGTTAATCCTGACTCCCATATACTTATCAATGGGTATGGGAAGTTTCAAAGAAATGCTCCTGAATGTGCCTTTAGGCTGATATTACAGATACATGGAAATAAAGAAGGCTGCTGGTAGACTCAATATATACTAATGTAACAGTAATGCAAGCTTTGTTGCTTGCTTTAGTTTAAAGGGGTGCAGGTCTTAATGGTCAATCAGAAATCTGTAGAAGCTTGCTCAGGAATAAATAGATGAAAAACAAGTATGATGGATCTTACTTGAAAAGCTTGATCACACGGGGTTTCTGGAGTTCCTGAGCTGCCCATCCAGCCTTGTTTCAGCAAACCCTGACAGGCTGCAGACTCTCCCTGGCTCAGAGGAGCCTTCAGAGCCTGCAGCACCTTTCCCCATCTCACATTTTGCTATTAAAATACAATATCAGTGAATTATTAGCAAACACCATGAACTCATTCTCTTTCACTGCTTCCATTTTGGCAGTATGAAATCTGCACTACATGGGAGGTGGAGAGGATTGAGAGGAACAACTGGTCAGTCCAGGTTCCTCCCAGCACTTGCAGCAAGCACTGTTTGTTAGAACAGATTTCCTGGAGACTGCAAGTCCTGGTATTTTCAGCTCAGCAAGGATTTACTACTTGAACTTTATAACCCCCATCCCGAAAATACAGAAGTGATTAAAAGCAAGTAAGTGGGAATAAAAGGATGCTACTTCTGTGCCCAGTTCTTCTGGGAACTGTGTTACTTCTGCAGTCAGTCCTTCTGGGAACAGCATTTCAGAGCTGTTGGTTAGTGTCTGTGCATTCTCGAGAGTAGAGCCAAGCAAGAAACCAGAATGAATAACTTAATCTTGAAGTTTAAGCTTTTTTTATTTAGGCTACATTTATCAGGAAATTATGGTGATTATGTTTTAATTCGTTAGAATAAATGCTCTGAATTTTAAGTTAAAAAAAATAAGACGTACAATAATGAAAAGATAGATAGGACATGGTTAACAATATAAGGGAGCTGAAGTAAAGCAAGTTAGACAGAGACTTACTATATAATTCAGGAAAGAGGACAGAATACACCAGGATGGGTTACATAAACAAAGATGAGATGCTGGCAGCTCAGCTGTGCAATACAGGGCAGCAGAGCTTTAAGGACCTCAGCATCAGCCTGATGCTGACATAGCAGAGAGAATTTGCACAACAGCAATCAACATGTTTCACAGGTGAGAAGGACAAAACAAATGTACATAGAAAGATTTTTGAGGACATGGCAAGTGCAGCCAAGGGACAGATAAGAAAGGAAGGGTAAGATATTTCTTACAATTATTTTCTATAGAAAGATGTAAAGAAAAGGAAAAATTGTGAGCAGTTTAAAAGGTATAGCTGGAAATAATGGAAATAATCAGGATTAATATTAGGAACTAGAATTAGTGTTGCTGCGAACACTACCAGCCCAAAAACTGCATCACAAATTAAGATGGTCTTTACCATTTCCTTGCTAAAGAAACAGCGTGTCTAGCCTGAAGGTATTTAGTCCTTGTGGTAAAGAAAGAAAAGGGAAAAAAAGGCAAACTAAAATAAATCCCTTCTTATTCTTCTATGCACATTAACTCCTAACACCATCAAATACATGTTCTTCATATACAATACTCATTTTTTCAGTATTGTATTCCTGCTTTCAACATAACTGCCATAATTATTGTTTTCAATGAAATCCAAGATTTTCTTTATGCATGCTGTTTTTAAATGGAAAGGTATGTATGCTTATAGAACACACACGTCTATCATACATTGTATTACTTCTCCATTTTAATATTCTATAATTTGCCTAAAATCCCTATATGAATTTCATATTGCAACTGTTAGACTCTACAGCCTATCGTACACAAAAATCACTGTATGGGAGTCTGAACAAGCCTTGAGAAAACTTGAATAAGATCTAAACTGATGTCTAACCAGGTTTGGGGGGTTTGTATGTTGTTTATTAAATCGATAGCCTGCTAGAAATCTCATGGTTAATCATCTTACCAATTTAGGCATTTATAAAGGTCTCCCCAGGAATATTCTTCTGTCTTAGAACCTTAATATCCCTTCTAAAAATGACACTGCACAACCAACACCACAGCAAAGGAAATCAGATTTTCTTAAAATGCTGAACACTTTCTTCTAAGAATTTTAAAGGGATTTTTAGGTTTTCTTCAGCAGGGCAGGCTGCCTTGTGGTTACAGAATTAAACTGTGATTGCAACATAAGAGCTCTGCTCTTCACTATTAACTCTCACAAGCCACTCCAAGGCTCTCGTATCTCTGAGTACAGAACAAGAATAACTGGAGAAACTTATCAACAGCTTAGTTTCCTCTTTTTTTAACTGGAGATTACAAAATTATCAAGAATTTACCAATGCTTGTCTGAAAAGTCACCTAAAATGTCCAGATACAAGATATGATTAGAAAACAAACCACAAGTTTTTGAGGAAAATCTCTTACACCCCGTATCATTACAGATTTTTTTTTAACGTAGAATTTTTACCTCAGAACCTATTTTTATGATAGCTGAATTACAAAAACATTCATAATCAAAGGTGAAATGGATCAGTACATACTGATATGGCAGGCAGGAAAAAAAACTATATTTGTCTTATTCTCTATGTATAGTACCAGCCTTTTCATTTCCTTTTACCAGCAAAGTCAGGGACTACACCAATTTTATTAGGTTTATGGTGTCAGTTAATTAAATTTTAAGTGTTGACTAACAATGAAATCCAACCATAGAAATTTAAAACAATGAAAACTAGCAATGCTTTGGGGTGTTATTCAAATAGTAAGCTTCTGCAAACTTAAATATGTTTTAGTACTTATTTGTTGTAGGGACTATGTGAATGCAAACCTCCTTTTCAACCTTAAATCACTTCCATTCTGAATGGACACTCGAATAGCACGCACAAAGTGAATATATCAATGTTTTGTATATAACAGATATAAGTCTAATGGGCAAAGTCTCCAACTGCTGCCGCCATTCATTTTGATAAAATACCACCCATGAATAATTAGTATTCATTTGCTCTAATTAAGGAATATAGATAATGGAAGCTAGATTTAGAATAGTGTGAAGCAGCTTTCTGGGGCCTGTCATGCTCAGGTCATGCCAGACCTAACTAAAGACGTGGGTGCAGCCCATGTCATGTAGGCATGAGGCTGCCAGTGCCCTGCGCGACAGGATGAGACACAGGGCAAAGCGTGATGTGAGGAGTTGTGAGAGATTTCCAACAGCAGACTTGGACTGCAGTATTTCTCAGGTCCTACACTTCCCGAACACCAGAATCTGTGAATTATGCCTAAAGCAGAAATACAGTACTAGGAGTACAAGTCAGCATAGCAGATGCACAGATGCTTTTCTTTATATATTATTATGCAGTAAACTTGTATGTGAGTGAACAAGTAACGCATGCAGCAGGCAGAGAGCTTTTACAGGTCTGCTTGGTGGCTGACTGGGTGCAGATGAGCTTTGCCCAGTGGCTGGAGCTGCACAGAGAGGAGATGGAGATCTGCTTCTTGTCTGTCACATCATCAGTGGCAGTGGAGGGACTTAGTCAGTGCCTTTGTTCATCTATTTACTCAGATGCAAGGTACAGAGGGACCATTGCACAAACACTGCTGAAATTAAGTTTCAAAATCACTTGGAGAGATTCTCTTTAGGAAAGGCTAAATATAAATGGCAAATTACTGACAGACTCCACTGGCCTAATGCAGGCATTTATTTAAAGAAGTGCACTCCCCCCAGGTACAGTGGGGAAGGCCTGTCCTCCTGAAACACTGCCACGGTTTCCCCTTCCTCCTCTAGTTACTGGATCTGATGAAACTGTGGTCATCCTCTCCTGGTTCGACCTGCGGGGTCAGCCCCATGAGTCCACCAGCCTACTGCTATCACACCCAGACCAGCAGGCAGAGGCAGCGACCAGCGACAGCTACTCAAAAGGAGATTTGCAGGCAGGACGCACACCTATCTGCCCAAATGCCTGCTCCATCCTCTTCGGGGCTTAAGAAAAGATGCTTGATTTCCTTTAACCACCTGAAGAGCATACACAGAAGCACCCAAATCAACCAAGGCAAAGTTGCTCTAGCTGTTGTTACCTGCCAGCTTAATTACTGCCTGCACCATTTCTCTGCTGAACTCTATCATGTTTAAACCTTTTACTGCAGACAATGGTGCTTTTTGGCCATACGTAGGTAATTAGCAGCACTACTTCTCATTGCTGATGCAAGCTCAAATCTCAGATTATTTTTTTCTGGCTAGTTTCTAAGAAGCAAGTCCCATCGCTGCCTGGGAAGGGTGCTGTTAACTGAGGCTTCTCAGAAAAAAAGCAGAAGAGAAGCACTTGCCTAGTTAGTCTCCAGGCTCGGCAGAGGAGCAATACTCTTGTTAGCTGCTTCCAAAAATCATTCCACATGAGTGCCCTTCTGCTGCAGCTCCCTGGGAGACTGGCAGCAGCACATTGGTCCTGGCTGGGAGACGGGGCTGTTAGTGCTCCCATATTGCAGTGTGGAGCATGAGCATTTATCAGCTGAGCTCTACCTTGGTGCGAACACTGTGGCCAGCTGCGGTGGTCCAAGGAAAAGCACACAGAGCCCCTTCTCAGCACTGACAAGCCCCTCTGTCCACCCTACAGAGCAGGTTGCTGCAGTGGCTACAAGGGCTTCAAGACCCAAGACAAGGAGTGCTGCCTGAAAGGCTTGCAGGTTTAACTATGAATACTAAGAGAAACCAGGAATCAAATCCGAGGTCAGAACTAGAAAATAGAAACACAGCCCGAGTATGTAATTTCATGTTTCCTCTGGAGAGCAAAGAAATTTTCAGTTGGCTGTGGAGGTCTCTTACAAAGCAAGAAGAGAGAAAAATACGTTTGGAATTTAAGATCAGAGTATGCAAGAATAGCCATAGGACCTGGGTATCTAAAGCAAGCTTCAGCATTTTAAATAATGTCAATAGTTGTGGGCAATAGTAGCCCATTGATAACTGGAGAACTGGTGGGAATGAGCAAAGTATATTATACCTATTCCACTATAGTTTTGATTTTTCTATCCTTTGAGAATGTAAAATCTTTGGCACTTAAAAAAATTACTCACACCTAGATTCCCCTTAAATGCTGCCCCTTCACTACTTCCTCTATGTTATTAGTTAATTAAAAGAAAACTCTTATGCTTGTTGGGTAACTGGAATTCACAGTGCAAAAGAACAATGCTCCATCTCTAGGCTTTAAAATGGGAAAAATCATTTCAATATATTTTTAAACCCACAAAATGAATGCAGCTTACCCCAAATTCCACTTCTTTGTTCCCCTTTATAAAATCCATTCTAGTGAGGCCAAATTACATTCTAAGCACTTCTAAAGGGCTTAATAACACAATCAGATTTGATGTGAAAATGGTTATAGATTCTGCTCTACAGTAGTGTTAGTTGGCTCAGCTATAAAATATCTATATCTCTGTATCAATGATAGATGACCCAGTATAATAAAAGATCTTGACTTGCGTGTATGTTAACAATTAATGGGATGTATAATGTATCACATACTGTGTGTGGAAGGTAATAAAGAGGTGTAAATGAGAATTACACTGGTTAATTGGTGTCATTAATGGTTCTTTTGTTCTGCTAGAAAAGCAGTATCTTACTTTCAAGATGATATTGTAGGGCTGGCTGCAGACTTCAAGTCAAGAGTTGAGACGAGTTAAAAATGCCAGCTCAGTTATGAAATTGCGTCTTCAGGGATGTACCCTGACATGAAACCCACTTAGAAATCCAGATTCAGTCCTATCAGGTAGACTGGTTTCCTTCTTCTCCTGATTGCCCTCAGATCTCATCCATGCTTTGCAAAGTAGCTTACCGTATGGCTCCCTTTTGTATGTCTGAAACAGATCAGGCAATTGCTGTTTTCCAGGCAGTCATTGTCCTGGCTGGATTTGCTGTTTCAAATGACCTTAGTCATATTGTGACCCTCTTTTCTGGTTTTAGCTGGGATAAAGTTATCTTTTTTTAACTCAGTAGCTGGTGCAGTGCTGTGTTTTGGCTTTAGTATGAGAACAATGTTGATAACACATTGATGTTTTAGTTGTTGCTCAGTTGTGCTTACTCTAAGCCAAGGACTTTTCCGTTTCCCATGCTCTGCCAGTGAGGAGGGGCACAAGAAGCCAGGAGGGAGCAGAGACAGGCCCTGAACTAGCCAAAGGGATATTTTATACCATGTCTTGCCCAGTATAGAAACTGGCGGGAGTTGGCCAGGAGCCACTGATTGCTGCTTGGGGACAGGCTGGGCACTGGTCAGTTGGTGATGAGCAATTGTATTGCGCATCACTTGCCTGTCTTGGCTTTTATTCCTCTCTCTTTTTCCTACAATTATTTTTATAATTATTATTATCATAGAATGGTTTAGGTTGGAAGGGACTTTAAAGAAGATAAAAATAAAGATATTTATTAATAAAGATAATTGCAAGCCCCTGCCACAGACAGGGATACCTTCCACTAGAGCAGGTTGCTCGATCATGTTTTAGTTTATTTCAATTATGAAACTATTCCTATCTCAACCCACAGGTTTTACCTTTCTCATGATTCTCCTCCCCATCCCACTGCAAGGGCAGAGTGAGCAAGCAGCTGTATGGTATTTATGATTCTATGAAAGTGCCGATTTTGATATTTAGAATACATTGGCCTAAAAGCAAGTGTCTCAGTATCCTGAGGAGCAGGATGCCATTTACATCTAAGCAGATCCACTAGGCAAGATTTTGGACCTTAAGAGCTTTGGTAAGTCATGGAACATATGTAGAACAAGAAGAAAATCTGGACTGAGTTATCTTTCTTCCATGAATCTAGACATAAACAGAAGAACACAGCACAGAACCATTATCATTTTGAGGAATAAAGATGACGAGGAAGAAGAAAAGGTTCCAAGATCACCACGGAAGATAGGCACAGAAACAAGGAGTGTGTATGCTGTAACATCAATGTTTCTCTTTTGTTATTTGTAAGAACAGCTTCATGGTGTTTGGCAAATTAAATTCTATAATCATCAAGTGGCTGGAAGTTGTCTAATGCTTTTTTATACAGGACTCTTGGAACATTTTATGACAGATAGGTATAGGTCCAAGTCCAGTTATTATGAGAGGGAAGAGGAGGAGTTAAATAGCTTCCCCCAGTTCAGAAAGGAAACTGGTACCTGGGAGTGAAAGCCAGTTACCCAAATTCTACCCTATCCAAAAGAATATGCTGATATTCCTCTACTTGAGAAAAGAAAGCATGTGAAAATGCAAAGCACTGCAAAGCCTCTGCTGCTTCAGTACAAATCTAAGTGCCAGTGCAGTGGCTCTGACTCAACAGCTTGGGAGAAGAGCCAGCACACATACATCATTTTAAAGGTGAAACCTACTAACCACACCAAAAAATATTTAGCAATTATAATAAAAGATACCTTTTAAACGAGTGACTTTTTAATCAGCTCTACAGTGTTGTAAATCAGGATGTTTTCCAAAAGACTAAGTGCTAAGCCACTGAATTTAGATGGTCTGACAAATGATGGGCCGTATAGTGCCCAGTGACATGATCAGGAGCTCTGTAAGTGGATTTAGGGCAATGCAGAACTCTATAAAATCACTGTATCATACTCAGGGTTTTGATTTTTACATCCTTCTTCATCATTTGTGTGTTAATTTAGTGCTTGTGGAAGATGCCTGGTATACTGAGGCCCTTTTCAAGCTAAAGCATAGGCTCAGCACACTGAAAGTAATCTAAGCCTCCAGACATGCTGCTTAAATTTGGCTCTTTGTGCTATATATCACAATCAGGTAGAGAGGCATTTGTACACTGGCAAGCTCAAACTGATGCAAGATCCATCTCTCTATGCTCATGGGTTGGTGGATGTGAATGTGCCACCCAAGAAAGCGGGCAGAGATGTCTCCTGAAGCCTGCCCCTACCTGCATCTCCAGATACAGCAGGAGCTGCGCTCAGTTTAATTCTTGTGAATTTACTGTAGTGACAGCTGTGAAAGACAAGTGTGAAGGTCAAATACACAAGATCCTGACTGAAAGCTTTATGCCTAATCTTAGAGCCTCCAAGCCTAACAAGATTTCTTCCAAGATACATGCCCTGAACAGTGACAGACCATACAATAGTCTTTTCTTTTTCAAGTATAGAATTGTTTGTATTGTGTCTGAGGCCAAAACTAGGATCACCACCCCAGGACGGTGGCTGCTTGCTGAATACCCAAGCAGTGAGAGACAACATTTATCCACAGAAGAAAGTTCCAGGTTTTCCAAAGCTGTTTATCATTGCTCTGGCCCCTGCTGCTAAACCTAAGTTATTTAGAGAGTTAACTTGCCTTTTCAAAAGTAACCTAGAGACATTGAAAAGTTCAATTCAATTGCCATTTTTAAGAAATTAATTGAATAATAATTATTATTATGCCTGCCAGGCACCTTTTTGTCCAGCAGGTTGAAGGAGGTGATCCTGCCCCTCTACTCATCTCCTGTCAGACCCCACTTGGAGCACTGTGTGCTGTTCTGGTGCTCTCAACATAAAAAGAAAGTGGAGCTGTTGGAGCAAGTCCAGAGGAGGCCACGAGGATGGTCAGGGGCTGGAGCACCTCCTGTATGGAGACAGGTTGAGAACGTTGGGGCTGTTCAGCCTGGAGAAGAGAAGGCTGCGTGAAGACCTCAGAGCAGGCTTCCAGTATCTGAAGGGAGCCTATAAGGATGCTCTGGAGGGACTCTTCACCTGGGGCAGTAGTAGGGACAAGGAGGAATGGGTTTAAATTGAAACAGGGGAAGTTCAGGTTAGATATAAGGAAGAAGTTCTTGACAGTGAGGGTGGTGAGGCACTGGAATAGGTTGCCCAAAGAAGTGGTAAATGCTCCATCCCTGGGAGTGTTCAAGGCCAGGCTGGACAGAGCCTTGGGTGACATGGTCTAGTGTGAGACATCCCTGCCCATGGCAGGGGGTTGGAACTAGATGATCTTAAAGGTCCTTTCCGACCTAAACCAGACTGGGGTTCTATGGAAAAAAAACCGTATTTCACAGATGAAAGCAGGCTTCAGTCAATCTAACTCAATTCACTTCTGGTAAGCTACTATTGAAGTGGGACCCCTGAAGAATACCACAAACTATAACACTGTCACTATCCCCAACCCTTGTTACTGCCTTGACCAATGCCCTATTTTACTTATACCTGGATCCAGCCTTGAACCCCAAACCAGCACATTCCCATATCTTGCTGGAGAGCATTAACTTTTTTTGTTTTTATTTTTTTTCCATATCCTCTCACACCAGAGACATCTGTAGGTTTTAAAAATTTTAGAGCATTTTGAGTGCATCGTTTCTTTTGAACAAATTTGCATAACTAAAAGCAAACAAGCGATATAAAAATGCATTTGTGTGATCATCATTTTAAGGGGTTGACTAAAACCTTTTTAGGGAGAGAATTAGAAATGCAGAGGGAGTGTGGCTGATTTATGTGTATGACAGATTCACTAACTACTCTGTCTTGGTATATTCTGAGCTCTCCGTTCCCATCACCAACTGGTAAACACCCCCATTAGATATTTCTCTTTTGACCTGTACACTTATATTTCATTAGCATACATTACACGTAGGCCAATATTGGAGCAATTTATCCAAACTCGAGTTCTTTGGTGCAGTTGGTTTTGAGAGTGGAAAGTTGTTTGCAAAATTAGAAGCCAGAGATAGAAATAAGGTCCTTAAACTACCCAGAGCACGGTCATGGTTTGTGAACAATTAAAAGATTATTTAACCTGAAATTATTCACCTAAAATTTTTACACGTGTGATACAGTGAAAAAGAAAGCAGAACAACAAACTATGTTAACTGTGTATGACCTGTAACAGCAAAGGAATTTAGTGTGTGCACTCTCTGCCCTTCCCTGCAATGGTCTGTCTCTAGCTTTCCTTCCTAGCATAAATGTTTCCAACAAGCAACTTAAATTTGTTTAGCTGCCTCCCTCCTAGAACTATCCTCTTCAGGGAAACCTGAAATTAATTGACCGTATGCTTATTAGTTCTTAGGGTCCTTTTTCCATTTCTCATTATGAGATTTCTCACCCATAATTAATTATACTAGTTGTACAGACCAAGGCATTTCCTCACAGCACTAACAGTGATGCAATTTACTAAATTCAACAGCTCTTATTTTTGTTAAAAATAAGTTTTTGCTTAAATGCTATGACAGAATTCATCAGCTGTTCTGAGATGTTCTCTGTCTTCTTGCACAGGCATCATGGGTGCTGAGGTGCTGGGAAGCCGTCATTCTCTTTGAAGCTATGTGGAATAACAACAGGGCATTTCTAAGACGAGTCACAGCATTTTTCTTTCTGGGTGAAGAACATGCAGCTAAGACAAAATACCGTCTTTACCATCAGAGACTTCTGATCTGGGACTTGTGCTTGCAAGTCTCACTTCTTTGGATAAAAGAGAGGATGGCAGTAAAGAGAAATACTGGTAGCAAGAGTCTGGAATATAAGGCAGGCCTTATCCTCTGACCACTGGTTAGAAATCACAAAGTACATCTTATGAGAAGGAAAAGTATTTTGATTTAAGGTAACAAATGCATAATACATATGTCCAAGTTCTTATGCCAGCTGCAGAAGAAACAAGTTTGCACATAAGCCAGTATGCACATCTACCTCAAGACAGAAGTGAACACTCATGCCTTCACCCTTACTACTCTGTGTTGAGTCAGCAGTCCAAATTCAGGAGACGTTTTGGATCCAAACTTGCTAATGAATCAGTAAAGTTCCCAGTTCATCACTTTAACAGTGGCTAATCATTTTTGAAAGACGTCTTGGAAAAATATGTCTTAAAAAAGGGGTGAAACAGTTAAATGAGTAATGATTTTCATGACAGGTGAAAGAATAAGCATAAAAACTATTCCTTCTCTTCTTCCCCTTCCAAATAACTTCTGCAAAACAACAGGCCCCACACTTTACACTTACACAGTCTGATAAACTTTAACAGGACTCCCCAGAGGCAGACACTGCAGTACTAATAACAGTAGCACTGAGCACAGCATCTGTGAGCACGCTTATCCCCAGCAGCTCATCTTTCTATTTGCCTGGGCTCTGAGAATAGTCACCTCTGACACTGCCAAAGGTAAACCACATTTAGAGGACAGGAATAACAATTGTAACATTCGGTATGTCACCAGAGTCCTTTATCCTTTTATTATTCCTAGTTAGCCTGTCAGGAAACATTTGCTACGTACAATAGTGAAGAAGCATGGCACCAAGTGAATAACCTGAGAGTAATCCTAACCAACCTCAATTCATTATTTCACCCGGGTTCTTATAGGATGAGTTTCTAACAGAAGGAGCAAAAAGGATATTTCAATATTCTTTTATCCTTCATTGTGGTTAGGTTCTGTCTCCTACAATCCTATTATCAGCAATCCTGATGAAAGTGAATTTGTACTCCTCCCGTTTAAGGACGTGGCCCAAGACAGCTCAGTCCAGGCTGTCACCTTGGATAGACTGCATTTTTTTCCACAGGCTTTTCAGTGCAAGGATTTTTATTTTAGTTGCTACTCTGATCTCAATTCAGATTAGGTTTAAAAGCTAATGATCAACAATGAATCAAGTTTACTTCAAATTATAAATCTGACTGTATTCAGTGTGTAGCAGCTCTAAAGGAAAAAAGAGCTTTCATAGGAGACCTGTTTTTTTTCTTTTTCTTTCATAAACACATCAACTTAAGACAGACCACTCCAAAACTTCAGTTTCATTTAGTTGTCATTGACTTCTTCACAGAGCTCAGTGCTGAAAAGCACACATCACATTGCCTCAGAAATCAGGGAAAGGTTTAAAAGTAAAGCTATGAGGCACACAGTAGAGTCTCACAGATGATAGGTGTATTACAATGTATTTTTATCTCTGGGCAAAGGAACATTCCCACTAATACTGATAAGAATTGGATATACATATCCAGAGGCAGAAGCACACATTTGTTTGCTTACAAATCATATTTAAAATCAGGAAATACATCTGTCAGCATTGTTATCACAGGCCTCTTAGATTCAAGGTGATATAATGATGACTAGAGTATCCTGACTAGGAAATAATGTCTGCTTCAGGGAGCTCATTTCTTTGAAGCAAAGAACCCAAAAGTTCATGATTCTCACCAGAAATGAATAATAATTTATTACATATAGACATGTCTGCTCTCTGAAGTGTATGGGACATGGGATGAAATCCTGAATCTATTCAAGTTAATAAAAAGAACTGCCACACTTTAAAAGGGTGTTAGCCTCTATAATTTACAGTCTAAGAGCAGATATTGGACCCTGGAAAAGTTTAATTTGAACTTCAAATTAAAATCAGACTAGACCAAACTAAAAACCTTTCACTGATTTTAGGACTCACTCAACTGAGTTAAAGCAACTGCATTACAACACATCTCCAGAGATGTCAGTGAATAATATTTATTTAAACAATGAACAAAAAGCAATAATAAAAAAGCCATGGCAAAACTACCCAGAAGCAAAAATAAGGCTCACACAGACACAGGACAAACAACAAAAGAGAAAAAGAAAAAGTAAAACAATTAAAAATCTTCAGGGAAATAGAAATTGAGTCTTCGCTTATAGGAGCTCATGATTAAAAAGCACACTGACAGTGCCCTTTAAGCATACAAGCTTTCTATACTGAAGAATATAGTCTGGTTGAAATTAGTATAAATCTCACAGTGTATTAAAGCACCAGAAGATGAAGGTAGCTATGGTAATTCTAGCACTTTATTAAACACCAGACAAATTGAAGAGTACATTTCCTGCTTTTTGAAAGAAATGAATGATATCTTCTGATTGGGGAATGCTAAGGGCAAAGGAAGCCGGCTGAAATGGCTTGAAACAGTACTGCAGTACATTTATCAGGACATTTAGTGTGGCTTTCCATGGGAAAATGGTGGAAAGAGAAAGGGGGGGAGAGATTTTTATTGCTAAAATTAATTTTATTGCAGTGCTAACTAACCCTTTTCCCCCCTGGAATCACATGCAAATAAAGAAAAATGACTGGGAATGCTATTCCTCTTTGTGGTTTTTCAGCACCCATTTGTGTTTTCAGCAGCGCAGTGCTAGATCTGGGCTGTGCACTGCACCATTCCTCTGCCCAAGTTACAGCACGGAAAACAGACACATAAAGAACAAAGAATCTGATTAAGAAAAGTACATTTATATTTTGACTGTGTTTTATTTTTAACATAAAACATCTTGAAAAAAGTTTTATGATTTAGCATTTATGAATGACTAGATTTTAAGAGAATTGTAATATTTTTTTAGGGTATTTCAGCTCTATGAGTTATTTCTTGTAGATTCAGATAATGACATTATAAATCTTTCTGTGGAGGCAATTACTAAGGCAGAAATGGCCTATTCCCCATTGGCTTTTAGGCTCAGCTTACTGACATATTACAAGCAGGCTTACCATGGTCATTAAAAACTGATCTGGGATTTATTGTACCTCTTTAAACTCTCAGTACTTTGAAAAGTATTGAACAGAAAAGAATACAAGGTGAAGTTACAAAGAGATCCAATGAAGCAATCAGGGGAAAAATAGGCTTAATTTATCCCAGCAAGGCCCACCAGAAGCGCCACAAAAATATTTGAAATTGAGCTTTGAGTCCTTAATAGAGATCACTTGCAAGAGCTATTAATCATATCAAATGGAAACACTTTTAAACAGAGGGTTTGGGAACATAAAGGACATCAACACAAGATTACAGGGCAGAAAACAAAGCCAAGATTTTAAGACTGCCAGTAATGACAAAATAGCTGCCCAATGCAGTAGGCAAGAATGAAAAAAATTCAGCTACAGCAACTTTTCTTGCCTAGATCCCAGTCACCTGCAGTGCAAGCAGGAATTTAATCTATACCTTGTGTTAACATCAGACCTCAAGTCGCTGCACCATAGTCGGTTTTCACGGTAATCTCTGGTGGCCAGCAGTAGGGCAGGCACTTGAACAAATGTCTGAGAGCACAAATGCACCATCATCTTGTGCAAATGGAGCTAAAAGGCGGCCAGAATAAGAGAAACACTAACTACCACAGGATTTGAGCAGGACTGGCGTACTCAATAGCAGGCAAAGGTCAGTGACAAAATTTCTGTTTCATCATCTGCCAGTTAACCTTCAGTTCTAGGTTGCCAATGACAGGATCTGCAGCCCCAAACAGCATGTTCCGCTGAGAAATACCCTGGGGGTAGAGGGTTTGGAGCATTTGGGAGATTTCCTGATGTAGTTCATACTTTCCATTTCTTGTTGCTTTTGTCCCAAGCTTAAAGCTAACTTCACAGGAATGAGTTGCTGCTCGGGGGAGCTACTTTGTGGTGCATTTTATACTCTCCAACAATCATCCCTGAGAATCCCATTCATTTTAGGAAAGAAACCCACCAAGGGTGACTGGTGTCTCAGGGTGTTATACAGCTTTAGAGAAGACAACCGTCATCTGTGCTCTGCTGTGAGTAAATACCTAAACCCCAATTTTATCAACAATTCTCTATCTGTTAGCAGACCAAAATTGCCTGAAAATAGAATACAGCTTCACTGTCTGGTTGGGTTTTTTTAGAGCACCATCTTTGGTTTTGGTTCACAAAATTGGGTGATAATTTGGTTACCCTTCTAGAAAACTGTGAATGAGCATCAAATTTGCAATGGATAATGATTCGGTAGCTTTCTGAAAGCCACACTACAGATGTTTGAAGGCTGCTACTCCAAGAACTAAGTGTCACTTCTGCCTTGTAAGTCATCTTTTGCTTTGTCAAGATGATTGTGACAGGCACATACATATTCTAATGTTGCACAGTATGTTAGGTTGGTCAACACTCATTTTAAATACATGTTTTAACATACTATTCATTTTGAGCCTGATACCAAATTATTACAGGTAGTCTAAAATCACAGCCTTTTTGTCAAGTTTGCATTTTCCAGAGAGATTTGTCACTCTAAAATTCTCTTTACTTTTTGCCAGGAATAAACTGAACTATATTTGAAAATAATGGCTTTAATTATAATTGGCATATCTGAGCCTACAGCTAGTGCCAGTCACTTTACTAAGTGACATTACTTATGACACTGGCAAGATCAGAGTCTTTTATCACTTTTTTTTTTAAATTATTAATCGGAGACAAATTTCCAACCTTCTCTAATATCTGATTATCTCTGGATAACTGGAGGCAGGTAAAGATAGAGGATCACATCCAGAACTGGGCCCCCACTAGTAATCCTTAAAAATCCATGGTATTCAGAGTACAGAATCTTCTCAAGATGAGCAGAAATTAGAAGATTTACATCCCCTTTGACTAAATCCACTGTCAGAAGATTGCTGTATATAAATCAGGGGTGAGAAAACCTATGCCCCAGAACTAGGCACAGCCCACGACCTCAACTCATATTTTTGGTGCATGTTAGCATACAATCCATAAGAAGTGCCTGACAGATCTATTCATCACTGCTAAAATTAGGAATAAATATTGGCTAGTAGAAATGGCATAGTACTGCACCCGAGCCCAAGAACTAGGAGGTAAGGGCTCTAGCAAGAGAGAGAAAGGAGACGACTGGTACGGGCTTAGTTCCTCTGGGCTGCATCAGCCTGGGCGCAGCACCCAGAGGATGGGCAAGTGTGGATGCAGCATCACATTCTTCTGTCCCTCCTCTTGCTCCTCACATATTTGCCTTGTATACACAGCCCAGCTTTGGCGTACATTCAGTGCTTATCTAGCAAAATTAGCGAGGTTTATGCACTCATTAAGAAAGAATAGCAACAGTGCAGGCTTGTTCCAAGCTAAGCAAATTCACCTTTCTCTACAGAAAAACAGAGGCCAATAGACCCGACTGCAGAGTATGGTGCCACACATGTAGAATCTGCCTTCACATACGCAGAATTTGTCTAACGTACTCTTTACATTAAGACAAAGCTCATTCGGACCCACTCTTCCTTCTTGGAATGTACACAGCATTGATTTACACTTTAGTAGTAATAACTTTAGCTATTAGAGTGCTCTTAGTGTCCTTTTTAAATTGGCTTCAGGCATTTGGGGAGTCATTGTCAGGCTATCTAGAATGTAGATAAAGGGATCCTATGACAGAGTAATGTTCTGTACAAACTCTAGTCTACAGACGATGATATATTTCTGATAACTCTGGCATTGTGAGCATTACAATAACATGTGGACAATGTGATCCAAAATATATATTGCATCACCAGCCTTGTTATTATTCAAAATACCAGCAGAGTGAATCCCCTTCATAGTCCAGGAGATCCACAGTGAATTATGTTGTTAGAGAAGACCTTAATCACCTGGTTATTATTCTGACTGCTGGTACAAACACTATCCTGGGCTTAAGCCTGACTTTTGAGTGTTCATATCTGAATTTCCAAGTTCCTTTGGCATCCTTAGCTTGGTAACACTATGCTGGAGAATAATTTGGGGGTTTTAATTATTTTTTTTTTAAATGTATTGTCCATAAAAATCTAGAAGTATTGACTATGTCAGATGAGTCATTCTACTTTAAGACAACATATGTTACTGAGATGTCCTATTCTTGATATTCCAGATATGAGTGAATAGTCCTCTAACATGCTTAATTCTGCAACTAACCATGTGACAATTATCCTTCTGATAGCTGTTGAAATACTCTGGCTGATTGGCAAGGTCAAAATGCCAGGGACTATATCAATATTAAAATACAGATTACAGCTTCAATTTTTAAATTTACTTAAACTTAATGATATAAAATCAGCTGCAAAATATGACTATGAGACCTAACTCCATTCTCTAGCTTGTATACTCAAGAGTGGTTAAAATTCCGGATGGTTTCCTTCAAGTCCTTTCAAATAAGTATCACAAGGATTTCTCCTTAAGAAGAACACCAGGTTAACACACAAGATTATTTCATGACAGCTACTGAAGATTCCCAGACTTGTATGCCTTTTAAGATTTTCCTAATAATTTTTGCTTGCTGCCCCAAATATTTCATGACAAGATGTCCTACCTGAGACTTGCATTTGGAAGTCATCAGCTACATACGCAGACTGAAGCAGCTTCTGTGGCACTATGGATGCGTACAGAGGTGCTCCTCCCCTTTTCCAAGTTCCCCAAAGTGTTGGCTCTTCTCTACCTGGCTTGCCTGGAGAACCTGTGGGAACAAGGGATCATGCTGCTCAGAGCTTAATTCAAGTTAATGCTTCTGCCAGTCCTTCTCACATAGAACAGCCTTGGGGAGTATACTCTCAGAAAACTAGAAAAAAGGTCCCTCCAAGCATTGATCACACTCTTCTATGATCAGGTGGATTCCACTACACATGTTAAATGAGATAAATTAGGCAGCTTCAGAAGTAAAATCTCAAAGGCAAATGCTCTAAACACACAGGGCAAATCAGAGACAGAAAGCACACCTAATTGTGTATTCTTTTGCTTTGTCCACACACACTGTAGCCAGCAATCTTCCACCATCTTCCTTCCCTTGTGATGAGAGACAGTCAGCTGATATCAAGACCACATTGCAAAATTTCCACAATCATTTTTTAGTCCATGCAAGCAAACATATTTCAAAGATTGTGAAAAATAATGAATAATATGATGCTTAGGAGTTACAGTTTGGAATGTTTATCTAAATGGATCTTTTTCTCCTCAGAAGTGCATATGGGGCAAAGTGAACTGAAATGTCCATAAGTTTCTTACTGTAAACTACATAACTCATTAATTTTGATGCCATACCAAAAGAGTTCTGTCACTTGAGCAGACTTTAAAGCTCCCACTAATGTAATCTGGGGGGTATGTTACAGTTCTCAAGCATCAACTCATACCCTCCCCAAGTGAACCAGATGACCTGAGAAGTCCCTTCTAACCTAAATTATTCTAGGATTCTACAAGCATTTTGAACCATCATTTTCTGTGCTGCATCACTGGTGTTAAGAATGCCATTTAGCATGCTCAGAAATGAACTATGCAGGAACCAAGATGTAGTTAGAAGAATGCAATTTAAAACACATTTTCTTCACAGATAATACGATATGTGGTTTTCTCAGGAGTAACTCTCATGACCTATTCCAGTCACAACCCTTATTTATAGGTGGTGATGGAATGAATGAAACCTGCTGCTCCATAGTGGGATATTTTTGTGATGCAATAACTGAAGCAGCCATCACAGAAAATTAGGTTCCTGTATGATTGTGCATGAAAACAACTTGAGGATTCTCTCTGTACTAAGTGATTTACAGTAGAGAAATATTTCTCGCTTCTACACAGAGGGCCCAGATTGAATCTTTGATGGAATAGCAGTAATTCTGAAGGAGTGCAGTGTGTCAGCCCACCACCTGACAAGAATTAAGGTGGGGGAAAGAGCACCTCTTGAGAATTTGCCCTTTTCCAGCAGATTGGCACAAATGCTACTGAATCAAATTCAGGTCCAAGCAACCCCAGTACCTGTCTCCAACATTACCTCAGTTATATCAGAAACTCTGGGGAAACGAAAGAAACGGCAGACAGTGAATAAGAATACTCAACCTCCAGGAGCAAGTGTTCTGGGATGTTCTAAAGACAGTAGTTACGGATGGATCTGTCACTGGTGGAATGAACCTCCCTGAATTGCTAACACAGAAAGATCAGGTGCACAAAATTTTTCATGGGAAAAAGGAAGGCTCACACTCCAAAGCTAATAAGAGATTCTAACTCTCCAGGCAAGGTCCAAGGTATGCAGTAAGAAACCCATGGTAAAAATGAGATATAAATGACACAAGCCATAAAAAGAAATCACTCTAATTTACTGAAAGGAGTCCAAGTGAAGCTGGATTGTGCTAACTTTTGAACTTGCTTCAACTCAAAAGGTGGAGGAAGCCATTGGCAGATGTCCTCAGGATGGCCTACGTATTTATTACCTTTTTGGGGGTGGGTTGCAGCATGAAGACAGTATCACCACGAGGGTATTGTCTTTGATAAGAAAAGTTAGAAAATATTTGGAGAATTTAGATCTTTTTGATTAATTTGCCTGCTTTGTAATCCTTTCTACCCCATCCTCTGCAATTTAAAGGACTAAAGCTTAGTAGCATTAACAGTTATTCTTGAAAAATATTGAAGAATGGGTGAAATGGCAAAACAAGTCTAAGAAACGGGAAAAACAACTGACTAGGAGATTATAAAGGCATTCCTTCTCCTAAATTTCTTGTAAAACTGAAACAAATTATCTGTATTCTGTAATGATAACATGCAGAAGAGTTGGACATTTTGTTCTTCAAGACTGTTGAACCAATCTAATTTTCTTCTACAAGGTTGGAGATTTTGTGGACAGAAAATAATAGGTGTCATTAACTTTCTGATTGCTATAAAAGATCTTGTAAAGCTAAGGAAACATTGTTCTGATAAAACAATACTAGGATGGATAGAAAATCAGTTTCAAAACTGTTACTTAGAGTATTTGTCAAAGGTTCATGGCTAGAATGGGAGGCTGTATGAAGTGAGGTTCCACAGGGGACTGGGGTTGGTACTATTCAATATTTTCATTAGTGACCTCATTGACAGAATAGATTATGCTTATTACATCTGCAGACAGCACCAAATTGTGAGTATGCTGGAAGACAAGATCAGAATTCTAAATGATCATGACAAGTCAGAAATAGTCTGAAAAAGCAGGATACTGTTCAAAAGCGACAAACTTCATATTGGCAGCAACATTCAACAGTACATGATGAGGGAATAACTAGCTAAGTAACAAGTCTATAAAATAATTCAGGGGCTATAGTCCCTGATTGTGTATAGCTTCTATGAAAGCTGGACCTCTGATGTCAAAGAACAGGCAAGAGCCAGACTCACATACTTCTGTTGCCTGAAGCTTTAGCTGACAGAAGAAAGTCACATGCAAATACTACTAGATTATTAAAATAACATTTCATGTTCTGCTTAGAAATCTTTCTAGATGCAGATATCCAAAGTTTAATATTTCTGCAGAGGTGCAAGGCTACTAGAGAGATGCCTTTACTACTAAGTCATGGCTTTGAATTGCTGATATGAAGAGCTGCTGATAAGAAGAATTTTATTTCTCTAACTCCAAACCATGGGTTACTTTAGGAAGAAGGCAACATGATCAGTTGCTTTGATGCACTTGCATGACAACAGTTGTGTGAGCACGCATTAAGTGTCTGATACTCCATTAAGCTAGTGAGTAGCACAGAAAGTCAACTAGTAGCATCTTTCAGATGATTATAAATAAGGGACATCGAAGTAAAAATTGTTTAACAGGCGTTGTACCAGAAGAAGTCAATCTACACTGAATCCACTGGGGAAAATTGCCTGAAAAGAGTTTATTCATATAAAAATATGACCATAGCACTGTTGTCAAAGTCAGTAAGACTTAGGGTGACCTGCTGAGTAAGTCCGATTTGTGCAAGACTAATCCGCATAAGGGGTACCTTGAGTTTACACAATAATCCCATGCTTCCATGAGTTCTTAGACAGGTTAATTACATTAGTCTGGAATGAGTC
Source organism: Nestor notabilis (assembly GCF_000696875.1). Lineage (NCBI taxonomy): Eukaryota > Metazoa > Chordata > Aves > Psittaciformes > Psittacidae > Nestor > Nestor notabilis. The sequence goes on from NW_009930531.1 coordinate 179,484, forward strand.
TCCACACCAACCTGTGACAATATCTTGAATATTACCATATTTGCATATCTTGGGCATCTTTAACGTATCTTAATATCTTTAACATACTGGTACAATGGTCTAATACAGATATCAGACAAGAACAGAGTTCAACATTACAGCATGACGTTAATGGGAAAAGACACCACCCCTTATAGTTACGTGAGTGTCATCTGTCTTTATCTTGTCTTTATCTATTTTGATGCTGCCCATGACATATTTTAAATAGATGCCTAGCTCCATTTTGCACCAAGATGAATGATAACAGCACAAAACCTTATTTCACTAAATTTTCAGTAACATGATTTACAAAAATGGCTTTAACAATTCAAATTACATAGAAACACTATCACAACCAAAAACATGGAGGACTAAGCATGTAGGGCATAAGTAACAACCAGATAAAGCTGTTGCATACTCTATTTTCTCTCTGACCCCAGTTCATTAGAGGAAAAGCAATGATTTAAACTACCTAGCTAACCTCTTCCAGAGCTATAGTTTATAATCATAAATCAGGCATGTGACTACCTGGAGGCATTGGGGAGTTAGCTCTGTGACACAGTGTAGCAGCAAGGAGAGAAAGAAAGTTCATATTATTGGATCATACAGTAGACATTGGTGCTTGAAATTTCCACTTACACTACATTAGCTCGAGGCAGTTCATTTGCTAAAATAAAAGAAACAAAGTGTAAAATATTCACTGACTTGCTCAACAAAGCAATCAACGAAAGGGAGAAAGAAGAAGAGAGAGAGGGAGGGAAGGAGCGTGATTTTTTTTTCCCCCTGCTATCACACTGTTGATAAATACCATTAGTGTTTTAAAATCATCTCACCCATTCTGTTAAAATTTAAAAGTATTAGTGGTATTATCAGTCTGTCTATCCATCTCCCTTTATTTTGTCTGTCTCCTGCTTCTATTTTGTGTGAAATTTCAAGAGATGAATCCCATTTTCTATTAATTCAATGGCTGTCATCTTGCATTGCATCATGTAGCCCAGATCACAACAATGAAATCTAAGGGTTTAAATTAATAATATTGCAACACATCACTTTGCAAAGCGTTGTACTCATCCATATCTAGATAGCTCAGGTACCTTGCCTCCAGTCTGGTGCCTTTCACTGGTAGCTATGGGTGGGATTACACTTGTACAGTTGCAAACAATTTATAATTGGTAACTGAATACTCTGTGGTGGATAGCATTACTTTAATAGGGTGTTGAGATTTAACAAGATGTTTTTGCTTAAAAATAAAATAGTTGGGAAAAGCTTCAGGGAATACTAGATCTCTGTTCTCTGAGTGGCATTTTCCACACCTACAAATATATGCTGACAGGTAACTCTATTGCATTACAATTGCCTTACATACAATGTCAGCTAAAGCTACATGGAAAGTCAGCATCTTGGAGCACCTATGAATCATGAAACAGCTGATAGATTTGGTTAACTATTAGAAGTTCAGATATAATTTCACTATAGCCACTAATTCATAAAAAGAAAAAGGAATAAAAAAAAAAAAAGCTAAGATTATGTGCAAGTAAATCATCAGAACCACTACAAATTCAGGAAGGAATAAAACATGATGCCTAAAGGAAAATAACAGACGAGATCAAAAATACATCCTATCCAACGTTTACTGTTGTTATTCAGGCATGTCTCCTATTATGTTTTGTCATGTAGAAACAAATCCACTAGTAGGAATCTACATTTTTAGTTTGTGAATGTTTCTAAAAGAAAGGATAAAAAAGATATATGACTGTAAGTTCTTCAGTGGCCAACCCAAACTATAAGAAACAGATGTGCAGCTGAAAGTGCCTACCTTTTTCTCCCCTTTCCTCAGAGCATACTTGAAGCTGTAAGAATATTCATAACGCTTTATGTACTGACAAACATATGAAGCTCTTGGTAAGCAGATAGGTGCAGAATTATATGGGATTCATTAGATAGCTGCTAATCGTCAAGTAAGTTCCAGCCCAACCTGCTGAGTGTAAATGCAAATTTACCACCTTTGGAGCTGCCTCATTGTACAGCTATTGATTTATGTTTGAATGGGAGTTCAAAAAAAGAGTTGTCTTTTGAAGCCTTACTATCTGAGCATGGCTCCTTTGTCCAGGTGTCTTGGGGATCTCTTGCTGCAATTTTGATCTTTGTATTCCAAAAGCCTTAGAGAGTCAATTCAGGTAACTTAAAAGTGAGATATAATCAGAAAGGATTTGGAAATAAAGTCTTTGCCTTGTCACATTAATGCGGCCCTATCAAGTGGCAGTTTATCAAGAGGCAGCTCACAAGGTTTTAATGAGCATGCTGCCTGTTCTTGTACAATACTAATTAATCCCATTTTTTCACACTGGTGTGATTGCTTCATGAAACCCGCATTGTTTTATGCTCAGCAGCAAAGCGGGCTCTCACTGATTAAATCTCCTTCCCAGAGCTGGGGCCTGACAACTGAATTATACCTTGCTCAAAATAATAATGGGTATCAGCTAATAAATACGGTTTAACACACACAAAACTATGCAGCCAAAATCACACCACAAAATAGGAGTTTGACTTATAGGCACAGCAGTGTTTCATTAAACATCTGTATTATAATTCACTGGTTTTCCAACTGATGTAATAACTTAATTGATGAGAACAAAGACAAGCTTATTTATTCACCCAATTGCTTGCTTCTTGACTAACGTTTTTCCTTGGTGTTATTGTGGAAATAAATATGCAATATTCTTTTTATAGAAGTCTAATTTAGGCCCTTTTTTTCTCCTATTGAGAAGTCAACATCACAATCTGTTTCTGACAAGTTCTTGCTGCAGTGAAGCAGACCGCATTATGATAAGACAGCAGTGTGTTGTTTACCCTAATGTTCAGACATTCCAGCAAAGGTGAGAGAGGTGTGATGCTTCAGGCAGTTAATAATGAATAATTGTCTGCAAATTTACATTACAGGGTTCAAAAAGCTTGTTTTCTCTTTCC
>NW_009930531.1:182499-262190 GCF_000696875.1 Nestor notabilis
ATTCTCCCACATGATTTAAAGCTTCTTCCACCTCAGCCAGGGAAGGGATAACTGCAAAGTACTAATGAGAAGAATAGCACTTTTCTCAGCAAGACCCAGTCAAATTAGGAATGTCATAGATATAAAATAGTTTTGGGAAAGAAAAAAGAAAAGATTTTTTTTTTCCCTCCAACTGACAGACACAAAAAGATGTGATTTATTCTCCTTTACTACGCATTGGTTGCATGTTGCAAAATAGGATGGTCAAGACTTAACGTCTCTCATTTTGCTTAGGAACCTCTGAAGAAAGCTCTTTCAGCACTTAGACAGGATTTCCTTCAGAAAGTGCTCCCCACAGCCAATAAAACAGAAAATCAATCATTAACCTTGGATTTAATACAGATTTATATATGTAGCTTTGGATGCCTGCAGAGAAACTGTTTATTATTTATCTCTCATTTGTAACAGTGCCAGAAAGAAAAGAGGAATTTTACAGCTGGATCTAAAGAAATAAGGGGGTGGGATTTTTCAAGGGAGGAAGAAGACTCCTACCTCTGTGACCTCTAGTACTATTAACTGAATTTTGCAGCCGAATTTAATGGGAAAAAAAGGAGTAGATGTTTAAAATATACATAGTATTCATGCCTAACATCACCTTTATGAAACATTTACAATCTGAAGGATTCCTGGCAAGAGTTAGGTCCATAGAAAAAACACTTTTTGAACAAAAATATTTTTCATTAATTGTTGTCATGTAAGTTTTTGCACTGGGCTTTTTTGTTAAGAATATGGGTACAACTAGCACTTGTACAGATTGAAGAATTACTCTAAATCCTTACAAAAAGATGACTCAAACAACAAATTGGAAGGAGTACATTCAATTAGAAAGAACAGATGAGAAGGTGCTATCAGATAAGGCTTGGAATAAGATAAAAATAGCAGGTTTTAAGTTGGGCTGTTTTTTGATAGAATTAAAAAAAGGAGGAACAAGACAGCTTGGAAAATATGAGAAAGCAAAAAAAAAAAAAAAAAGAAATCCTTATTTGGCTTAATCTCTCTAAGCATAAAACCCCAGTCTGGTTTAGGTTGGAAAGGACCTTTAAGATCATCTAGTTCCAACCCCCTGCCATGGGCAGGGATGTCTCACACTAGACCATGTCACCCAAGGCTCTGTCCAGCCTGGCCTTGAACACTCCCAGGGATGGAGCATTTACCACTCCCCAGTAGAAGTCCAAATCCCTGAATTCTTTGGGCAACCTATCCCAGTGCCTCACCACCCCCGCAGTAAAGAACTTCTTCCTTATATCTAACCTGAACTTCCCCTGTTTAAGTTTAAACCCATTACTTCTTTTCCTATCACTACTGCCCCTGATGAAGAGTCCCTCCCCAGCATCCTTGTAGGCCCCTTTCAGATACTGGAAGGCTGCTCTGAGGTCTCCACGCAGCCTTCTCTTCTCCAGGCTGAACAGCCCCAACTTCCTCAGCCTGTCTTCATACAGAAGGTGCTCCAGCCCCCATACTTTCTTCATGGCCTCCTCTGGACTTGCTCTGACAGCTCTATGGCCTTCTTATATTGAGAGCACCAGAACTGCACACAGTACTCCAAGTGGGATCCGATGAGACCTGAGTAGAGGGGCAGAATCGCCTCCTTTGACCCGCTGATCATTTCTTTTGAAGCGGGCCAGTTTATGGTTGGTTTCTCGGCTGTGAGTGCACACTGAAGCTGGCTCATGTTCGGTTTCTCGTCAATCAAAAGTAGTCCCTATTCCAATCTTCAGCTGATACAAGCTGCAAACTTCCCCTGAAGATCTCGCCCATGCCTCACTTGATATTACCTTGTTATTTCACAAGGCATGATTTTTCACTGTTGAATGTGCTATCGCTTCTAGAAGAGTGGAAAGGGACATAAAGGCTGACAAAGCAGAATGGTTCTGCCCCCAGTTTGTAGTCAGTTTGCAGAGGTAGAAGTTCCTGGGGAATCAGGCACTATATCTATCCTGAAATTATTGTAACTCTATGACAGATCAAGCTATAATTAGATCATAACCTATGCCTGATATTAGAACTCAATTTGTAGAATTGATGTGCCATATGAAATAAAGGGAATAATTAATTTATATTAGAAAACCAATATTAACCATCTGCAACGACTTCTCTATGTGCAAGTGACATACGTATTGGCATAAAAATGCCCAAATCAGTTATTTATACTTTTATATATAGAAATACATGAAAGATACTTTTGGAGCCCAGATTCAAACTATTTTTAAATATTTGCTTGTATGAGCAGAAGGATTTGAGCCTATCCCTAAATAAAATAGATACTACATTATTTTCTAATAATTTTGTTAGGAAAAAAACCCCTTTCCCTTCTTCTAGAGAATCTAATTATTCAGTGACAGCAGTTGGCTGACTTGGGCACAACACAACATGTCAATTTTCAGTTGCTTACACAGTATCACAGAAACTGTTAGAAATTGTTTTGAAATCTGGCATACTTTTCAGTCATCCTAATTCCTCCAAGTGAGCCAAACCTGATTACATTTGGCTCACCCACAAAAGATTTGCAAGATGGGGAGAAGAACAAGCAGGAAAGAGAATGAAAAATCAACAAGATTTCCTCCCCCCTGCCTTCAGCTATGTCTCACTGTAACAGTAATCTTCTACGCTACCTGAAACCACACCAAAAATTCTCAAACTTGATTTTTCTCTTTATTTTAATATTAATATTGTCACTACAGGAGCAGATTATAATCTGTCAATGAAGCAGCAATAAATCCCCTACACTTCAGGGGATAGTTCACAAATACATACTCATTAACTTTCTCTTGAAATTTATGTCTGAAACCACACTTCCCCACGCTAATGTATGCTGGGACTCAGTTACAGTGTGAGACTAATCACAACAAAAAAAATCCTTACCAAATTTATCCTATATAGGGTATTTTTGGAGTAGCCAGCTTTGGAACGTGGTAAATGCATGATGCAAGAAGATAAAACACTCCAAGTCTGAATATGAATTCAGATGCCACAGTGAAATTACTCTGAATTATATCAGGTGAGCACCTGGCTCTTTATATGGGAACAGTTCTGCTTTGCAACATATTGCTACGCCATCAGTAATGTTCAGTAGAAGGCCTGTTGATTTAAACTCTTCCTTTGATACCAAATTAATTTGATGGCTTTTCTTTTGGATTGAAGTAGAAGACATCTATGTTTATTACAAAATGCTTGTACTTTTCCAGCTGCCAAAAAGATACAGCTCTAAGCATAGAAACACAGACCAGAATTCCCATTTCCAATATGAAACAAAAAAAGCTTACTTATCTTTAATGCAAGGATATTGTATTCAGTCTCTTTACACTGTAACTACAGGATTTTAAGAATATTTTTTTTATTCTTTGTTTGGTAGACCAATGGAAAAAAATGTGAAGGCCATTATTCAAATGTTTGTGGACCTTTTTAGCTAATGGATTCAAATCTATAATTCTGCACTTGTCAACAAGATAATTCTTCAATCATATTAAGACTGCATAACTCAGTTCAGTCCAAGTCTTCTAGGACTTGATTCTGCAAAGCAAATAACATTTCCCCAGGGAAGAAAATATGTACTCATGCTATCTAATTCTCAGGTTCTCTCAATGTTTCTTGATTATTTTTTTGGTATAGAGACAGATTTCTTGTAGGTGTGGCTCCATTTAGATAAAACCTAGTCCCCTCCAGACACAGACATGATATTCAAAATAGCATTATTTTAGGGCAATTGTCTGTGTTCTCCAGGATAACACCAGTCTTTTTTAATAGTAGGTTTTCAGAAGAAAGTCTGTATCTTATTGTAAGTAGCTTATAAAATAATTTAAAAGTTTAATTATATTTATGTCTTTGAAAAGCTTGCCTCTCCCTTCCCACATGACATTACTAAATTTAAAGCTGAACTAAGAAAGTTTTGCACAAATGAAATAAAAATTAAAAAAATATAACATTTTAAAAGAAGTTTCATGACTATGCTTCTCTTTCAATGCTAATGACAGGGTGCCAACCTGAAAAAATTTTAGCTGTAAATTTAGAGGCATATAGCATGGTATGTCCCACGAAAGGTCCAATACCCAACAAGTCCCTTAAATACAGCGTTAGTTTGGACAGATGATTCAGTTCCCACTTGAATTATAATGCAATTTACAACGTGTATCAAGAATAATAGACATGCCTTTTAAATACAGTAATAAGCAATTCAAGTTTTATCAGCAATTTACTTTCATTTTCACCTCTGAAGAGAATGCTGGAAGCAATCAAGAGAATACGCCCATCACTAAAGAGATGTAGTTAAACAGTGCTCATCCAGGACATTTTATAAAGCATTACCCACGACAGAAAGTAGCATCTAGCTTTCAGATTCAACATCTAAAACACCTCCAAACTTTCTGTATTGTCTTTCAGTACATCACTTCTATGGTCCTCAGAACTAGAGTTCTTCAGATAAAGAAATTGTTCTGATTCAGTCAGGTTTTTCTGCTAGAAATATATAATTATTCTTCTAGAATATAACAAAGTTGTTGTGTGCTTTGCCTTTTAAAATTATTATTACTATTGTCCTAGCATAAAAAACATTCTGTTAACTTTATGCACTTAAAGCACTTCACAATCACAGAATGATTGAGGCTGGAAAGAACCACTGGGGATCATCTAGTCCAACCTCTCTGCTCAAGCCAGGTCACCTAAAGCACATTACCCAGGATTATGCCCAGACACCTCTTAAAATCGCTCCGCAACCTCTCTGGGCAGCCTATTCCAATGCTCAGTCACCCCCACCGTAAAGAAGTTTTTCCTCATGTTCAGGTGGGAATTCCTGTGTTTTAGTTCATGCCCATTGCCTCTCATTCTACTGCCTGACTCCACCCTCTTGACATCCTCCCTTCAGGTACTTGTACACCTCAATCAGATCCCCCCCAGACAACAAAATCCACAGAATTAAATGACACGTACTGTAGAGCTGGATTTAGCATGCTATTGGGCATCATAATGCAACTCAGGTGCACAACATAAGCAAATCAATGCTTTCTTAAAAAGTATATTTCAATAGTTGCAAAAAGTAGATCATGAACTTCTGCTGGGCTCAGCAGAGCTCACCAGTAACTGACTGGACACAGTGATGGTTCCAGTGCCACACAGTAATTTCCTGCATAGGTCATAAAAAGTATAAGTATTTCACTGTAGCATCTATATGAAATAAGGCTAAATGACTGCAAGCAGGTGAGTTACCATAGCTTAAGCATCCAGTCACCTCCTGAGCCACATTAACTGTTTGCTGCTCACCAGATTTGTGAAGCTGACTTGAACCAGCTTCATCACCTTAAAAATACGCTAATCTGTTGAGAATCCTCCAGCCTTGCAGGATGACTTCTGTGGTGGTTTTATTTAAGTAGAAAGTGTGAAATACTTTCCTCGCTTCTAGAGATTGAAGGAGAAATAGGAAATGCAACTGTACAAGCCTTTTTACACCAGAGACAAACCTTTATTGGCAGGCATTTAATAAAGAGTGGTTCTTAGTTCCTCTGTTCTCCATAGAGGGTTTGAGATATTCCTAATATTCTGAAACTAAAATACACTAGGATTTGATGACCCCTTCTTCATTTTCTACCGTGTATTTCAGAATTAGAGGTGGCAGCAGCCCCAGTTTTACCTGGAAAATATTAGCATAAGTAGGAAGAGAGGAAAGACAAAAACTCTCCTTAATACAGGTTGATATGTGACTTTGCATAGCACTTTGAATGTTATTAAGTGTTTGAATTTCTTTCTGTGTCTTTTTAGCCTAGATGACTGTCTTTCTCTTTCACTGACAGCCTCTGCAGGACCAAATTGACAGCTCTTTAAAGCAGTCTGACAAAAAGCAGCATTAATTAAGTCATTGCCGGACTGTAATTGTGTTAAGAAGTAAAAATCTAATATGAGAAAAGGTTAGTGAGTCCTCTCTTGTGTCAGATTTTCTACTCTCTATGAATATTAATGTCCTTAATGAAGACAATCTTTGCCTCATCAAGCCGTTGTTCTGCATTCAGGTGCCAAATCCCTGCACCATTGATTTGTTTTTAAAGAACAAATATGTCAGGGGAGAGTGACTGTCCTGTTTCTTATCAACATCATAGAGAATGCTTTTGTATTCCTGGAAAGAGTTTATAGATTGTGTGCCACATACAAGCAGTGCCTGTGATGGCAGAGGAGTGGTGGGGAGGGGAATAATGTCGAGGTGAGGTAAACTAGTTTAAGTAATTTAGTAGAAGCGTTACATTTTATCGTGCTAGCTTTTTTGTGTGTGTTAGCAATATCCATATATTAACGAGGTTATGATCAGCAGTTTTAATGATAAAATATGAATTATCTTTCCAGAAACAATCCAGCAGTTTAAGCACTGAGATGAAGGAGCTCGGCGGTAAAACGCTGATCATCTCTTGCTGATTACCCCTCCCCTCCTCCTCCAGATCAAGCAGATAATTATGATGGTGCTGATGAATGATGATCCTTTTTAAATAGGTTGAAGGCCCTTAGGAGTCTAACTCTGGTGAGGAACGTTTTGTGCACTTCTCCATCTTCCCTACTCAGCCCCCACGTTTCCCATCACTTCACTTCCTACCATTTTTAAAGCTTGTATCAGCTATGAAACACTTCTGCATGATCAGTTACTACAGTACCCTTAATACTTCTGGTTAGAAATACTTAATGGTTAGAAATTGTTGCGTCTACTCCAATGAACATATGACAGGCCTCTGACGCTCAGTTAAAGCTCAGCACACTACTGCGAAAGGCAAAACTATTCTCCCGATGGTGCTGGAAACCAGATCAAGTGAGAATCCTACTGAGGGCATTAGAAGGTATATGTGAATTTCTGTAGAGGATATTTAAAAGATTCATGCCCCTTCTGAGAGTCAAGAGGTAATTAATATTCTATTTTCCAAGCAGAAATTCTTGTAACAGCTCAATTTTAAAGGAAACTCTGGCATGTATTTTATTACAGAAAAGTAACGAAAATCTGAGTAGCATGGTTCTTTTTAAAGAAAATCTCAGCATATGTTAACACTGACGGAACAACATGAGAAATTTTCTAGACAAAATTGAACATTTTAGGTTTTGATTTGAGATGGATTATGTCTGCCAGTTAAGATGGATACAAGAAATGTTCTGTGATGATAGCACCAACAGTTCTAGAGTGATGTGTACAGCAAACAGAGCGGAGGAAGTTTCTGACCTGATATACTGGAAAGTACAAGCTCAGAGCTGAGAAGCCTCTATTCAAGAGTCAAACAACATCAGCAAGAATCACTGCCACCAAACACGATGCATGAGTTTTGTACATAAGGCAGTGAAGGATCCACAGCACTGTGCAGTGCACTCCAAACAGTGAGCACTGTCTCATCAGCAATACATCTTATTTCTGACCCTAGAGCAGTACCTCTAGGTGATACTCTATGTATATGATGTTTTTTTTCTTCAGTTCATCAAGCTAGAGCTGTGCAGCTGGTTACAATACAACTGGGGTCTGAAAAAAGTACCAAAATTCTGTAATAATTCAGCTGCAATCACTCTATCTGAACTTGGAGCAAAAGGAGTTGACTTCAGAATGCTGGACTGGTCACCAAGAAAACTTCAATGTTTTTAAATCTGGATACAGCACAAGACCTGAACTGCTGTCTTATAGCAGCATTCCCTACGGAGATGAGGGATGTGTTTCTATTTGGCAATAGTTAGCCTTTGCATGTCTCACTGCCTCACTCTGTATCTGACCAGGCTTCCAGAAACCAGCACACAAGTTCTTTTAATGCTTTAAGCAGCTACAGCTTTTGTAAATAGCCTGCTTTTTCTGCCCCAGTGCAAGCCACCTTGTCTCTACCCGAAAGCTTTTCTTACGATCCAAGACAAAGTTTTTATTTCCTCAGCTGAAAATCAGTTCTTTGTCCTACTTTGTCTGGATATGTTCTTCTCCTTAAAACTAACTTCTAATCTACACAATATTACAAGATGTAGGACAGTTTTTCAAGCTATTTCATGAATTTCTTGTTCTCTGCACAAAAGATCCAAAAAGATAGTAATTCTAAAAATTTAGGCGAAAAATGGACTAAACCCAGGATCCTTTAGAGAAGCAACAAATTGGGTTGGTTTTGGGTTTTGTTTTTTTTTTTTTTAATAGAAGGTGGAGGGCACTGACCCTTCAATTTAGGATTTGAAAAGCCATGTATTAGTCTAGCATTGTCCCCCAGTTCCTTAGCATTTAAGTTTACCATTCATGTATCTAAGAGAAGGAGTAACCCTGATTTTTAAAATACTTATGTGACATTAGATATTAGTACAGAAACAGATCGCATTTGATAGGCTAGTGGCACAGGAACCCACTTTGGAAAAAACTCTCTTCAGGATATTTTGGGATATTACATGGAGATGACAAAGGTTTGGGTTGGTTGTTTTTTTTTTTATTGAAAACAACACTGTCTGTCCTTAGCTTCCTTGACAAGGGAAAGGAAACTAAGTGTTATATTCTTACCTCATTGGGGAAATGAACTTTGCTGTCCCTTCCACTGGTTTAATGTGAAATCACCACCTGGCTCCACTACTATTTTAAACTATGAGACTAAAAGCAAGTCTCTAGCACTTATTTGTTCAAATAGACTTGCATTGAGTTTGTTGGAAAAGTTTGCATAACTGGACATCAACAGAGATGACACATGGTGGGGTTTGCAGGTGCTTCCAGAGGCGGTGAGTCCCCCCTAGAGCAGGTTATGCTGCAGCAGTGAGTGGTGGAAACATGGAGGAGAGTTCAAGAATGACAAAGGTAGCTCTGAATGTAAGGAAAGGAAAAACATTTTCTATGAGTTTATAGGAATTTGTCTGGAGCTTGATTCAGCAGATAAAGCTGTTCAATGCTCCTTGATGGAAAACTGGACAGATGCTGAAATGCTTTGGCTTTTATTCAGCTTGTCTCACCTTTTGAGCAGGATTGTCACCTCTAAGTAGGACTTCTACTGCTTGAAGAATACTTTTTGAGGCCTCTCTGAAGGTATTCCCACTACTCTGGAATATCTGAAATCATGCAAATAATATGAATCCAGTTTCCCTCAGCCTAAATTCAGATTGGCTCCTATGTAGTGAGATGAATTACACTGAGCTTATGCTGTCAGTGACTTATACTGTAACTCAGAATCCAGGTGAGGGAGTTATAAATACAGTACTGTAACAGAAGCGTTTCTGACATACCACGTGGGAGTTGTGTTTTTCATACTCATTTTCCTTTCATATTTCCTTTTCTTCATTTTTTTTTACTGGTCCATCTTCGCTTATTAACCTAAAAGTGTCTTCTCTTGGGACAACCTTCCCTAAATTAGCTTTCCCATTGTCCAGCTGACCCACTTGTAAAGCAGACGGACAATACAGAGGACATTTAGAGGAAACTGTACAGCAGTTTGTGTGACCAACCAGTCAGTTTCCAATTCCTTATTAAAATAATTCATCATAATTCTACGTTAATTGCCACAAACCTTTCTCTGCACTTGCTTTTTCTTCTTCTAAGTACAACCTCTCTAGAAAGACAAAGCCTGTTGTCTCACTAGGTCTACAGTCTTTGACTCATACTTCATGCTTATGCCCCTACATTTGATCACTGTTTGTCTGACATCCCACTCCCACCTCTGCCAGCATAGCTGGAAGTCAGTGTTGCTAAACCACCCGAGATTATATATAAACACATTATTTAAAATTGTGTGAACATTAAATATAATTACTTCCTGTCAATCAAAACTTACACACAAGTAAAATAGCTACACTCCAGGCTCTTTCCTACTTTTCTTCAAAATTCTGGAAGACTCAAAGAGGTCAAAAAATAGTGAGTCCAGCACTAACCATCTTTCTGAAGGCATTACTCTATATTTTGGCATTTCTTAACCAGACTGCCAAATCTTTGAGAAAGGTGTGCCTCCGTACACTTATCACATACACATAGAAAACCACAGACAAGACAGAGAATACTGGCCAAACTGAAAAGATCTTTTTTTCTCCTTCTTATGGAGTGAAATTTATCACTTAAGTTTTACAGTATTGAGAAACTTTCAAGAACACCTGCCCTACTATGGTTTAAGGGTGTCTGCCCTACTTTCTTTGTTCTCTGAATGCTAACTCCCCTTTGCACACAGTGGGAGCCAAGCACATATCTGATTTTTGGTGTTGTATTCTACTGAGTTCCAACTTTAGGCAGTCTGGCAGATTAAGTTCAAGCTCTGAATAGAAGAGAGATAATTCAGAGGCTTCTTATTACTTCTGATCTCTGAGCTGTGCATGGATCACAGCTCCCAGATTGCATCTGTTCCCAAAATTTTCAAAACAAACCCAGCTTCTATGCATAATCTATTTTCTTGATATTATGTAGCAAGATACTCAAGAAGAACACAACAACCTTCAGGTGGTTAAAACACCCACTAACAAAACAAAAATCATAGGGTTTTTTTCACTATATAATTCCCTGCAAGAACACATGCCCACAATTGTGGCCTTCAGTTAAGAATTACAAGAGAACCCATAAAGACCATTGACAAGATTAAAATACAGACCTTTTTTTGCAGATGAAACACAGTTTGTTCTGCAACTGAACTGAGGTAGGAGGTGGATTTGCATGTACTAATCTAATTATGACCTTGAAAGATCACTAAGATTAACATTCACAGCTTCCTTCCCCACCAGCAAAGCTTACTCACTTATCAATGTACGAGCTTTACAATTTATTTTCCAAGTGTGCAATCTGCTACAATGGCAGAGGTATTTCCCTGAATTTTTTAATGTATATTTTTAAGGGTGACACATACAAGAGCTTTGTACCACAAGCACATGGGTCTGGGTGCCCTTAGTCCAACTCTCGTATCTGTGTAGAAACTCTATAAGCTTCTTCCTTTCCAGCATGTAAGTATGCTTCATATCTATCCCAGAGAGACTACTTCTACAGGTAAAAGGATCTAGTAGCAATTCCAACTATAAATAGGGTTCGAGACATGAGATGAAAGAAATTAAGAGGTGTATAAATGAACCTTGCTATAACACTGACCTAGCTCCTTCTCTCCAATTAATTTAATTGAGAGTTTTGGTTTACTTAGCACTTTTCATCCATAGATCTGAAAGTACTTTATAAAGAAATGTAAATGTCAATATTCTCATTTTACAGATGAGGATAAAAGGGCACAGGGAACTTTTATGAATCACCCCAGGTCAGCAAGTAGGTGGCAAAACCAGGAATAGAAACCAGTTTGCTTAATCTGTCTGCTGTGCCCCCCATCCATCAGGAACTGTGAATTCCAGGTCATTTAACAAAAAAGCTACAAAAAGTTCTCTACAAATCTGAAATCTACCAACTTTACACATAGGGGGGCAAGCATTCCAACTGTAGAACTCTTCAATCTGAAAGTAGAACTTAGTAAAAAGAGCTGTAAGAAATGCCAAAGATTGTACTTTAAAAAAAAAAAAAAAGAAACATTTTATCCAGATATTATTATGAAAAAATTACATTTCACAATTTCTCCCCTCCAGAAAAACTATGTTTTACCACATGCACGTAGAGTTATATTTCAGACAGCTCAACTAGCTACACCCAGGGTGTAGCTATTCAAAGAAACCTGATTTTATCTCCCCAAAAGCAGATGTTCTCAGTTTTAAGTTATTTTATCCCATGGCAAAAACACTAGGAGGTGGCAAAGCAGGGAGAAAGGCTAGAAAATCTTCTGAAACATGGGGTCATAATCAATGGAGTTGTTATATCTTACAGCATCCACATGTCTGACTGCTGTTTATAGGAGCTACTGAACTCCCTGCTTCAAGAGTTAGTAGTTTATTGTTTTTCACAGAATACAGTGAAGTACTTCTTTGAGATTCAGTTAAAATACTTTACAAAGTTTCTTCATACTCTGCTTTACAGTGCCATGCAATGACAACCAGTGCTTTCCAAGAATCTCGATAGGCTGTTTTAGCTACAAAGATAAATAAAGGATAACATGATATGAAACAACATAATCTATCATACTGAGAGTCTCAGCCACAGGATAAAGCAGATCTAAATCGATTCATCTTCAAACCCACAGTTGAGAGGCCAGTTTACAGAAAACTTGTGTTACTCCTGTAATGGCAAGGTGCATTTGATCATATTGCAGTGTGGATTCATGGGCTGAACCACCAACAGCAGCTACGTTGTTAAGTCAAAGTCTGCATATCCCATTGCTGCCTTCCACATTGAGATTTCATCTGAAAGACTAGAGACGTTAAGGATATTTGAGACATTCCGTCAGTATTTTATGTCACCTGGGACTGGAGAAAAGCAGCAAGAGAAACTGGGATCTGGAGAAACAATCACTTTATATAAACGTAGTACCGAAATTGGAAAGTGAGCTGGACTTTGATACTAACATTCACATACCATTTCCTTAGGAAGGATTCACTCTCCAATTGTAAGCAAGATAAAAGTTGTTTTACTAACTAGAGGCTTGTGGCAATTTCCTTACGCATCTTTTCTGAAAAAGAAAGCTTGATGACCAGTTACCCTGAAGCATATGGCTCTTGAATCTGAAGTCTTGAAGGGCAGATTTTGCCATTCTTTTGCTGAGCTCTCTGTGAATAATACCTCTGTGATATTTCAAGACTTCAGTATAGTGCATGACTCATGAATTCTGTAGTAAATAGGCCAGACTTGCAGCTCCAGGTATTTTTAACCTCCTAAGCCAAAAAGGGAAATATTTAGGATAAGAAACTAACATGAATTTAACAATAAAAATAGAAAGACCACTTGGTATACTGCACTTGGGTAACCCTATGGGACAGGACTATACAGATTACCATATGTTCTTTTCCAAGCAATATGAAAAAAAAAAAAGAAAAAAAGAAATGCTTCATGGAATTCTTTATGCTGTAATAGCACTGATACAAAGCTGTAGCTAAAATAAACATGATACCATCCTTGTGGAACTCTAAGGCACTGGCGACCTATCAATTTCTCAATCTGAGCAAAAAGAGAGCTAAAGGATGACAGGCCTCTCCATGCAGAATGGTTGATATACAGCAAACAGCTACAGCTCTGTCACTGATTATTAGTTGTGACTAATACAAAGTAAGCAGGTGCTGAGAACGCCTGGGGCTAGCTTTGAAACTGGAGGTCCCATCTTACCCTCCTTCTAGCACATATGCTGGGTAGGATAACCTGCAAGAGGGTGATCTGATGGCTAGAGGTAGTCCTCACCACAGTCTTATTTTTGTGTTGATACACTATGCAGCAAGTAAGTCATAGAATAGTTCGGATTGAAAAGGACCTTAAGATCATCTAGTTCCAAGCCCCCTCCCATGGGCAGGGACGCCTTACACTACATCATGTCACCCAAGGCTCTGCCCAGCCTGGCCTTGAAAGCTCCTGGGGATGGAGCATTTACCACTCCCTGGTGGAAGTCCAAATCCCTGAATTGTCTGGGCAACCCATTCCAGTGCCTCACCACTCTCACAGTAAATAACTTCTTCCTTATATCTAACCTGAACTTCCCCTGTTTGTTTGCCTTAATCTGCCTCCATGAAATTCTCATTCCTGTATGTCCCCTCTATACTGGGACCTCTGTTGAGACCAGAGTCTGAGCTGAAGCTCGCAAAATTCCACAAAGCCCGGAGAGCAGAGAGCTGCAAATCAGGCCTGAGCTGGAAGGGAGTGAAGAGGGACTAAGGCGGCAGAACTCCTCAGAAACACTCAGGACTGATTTTCATGTTGCATGTTTTCACTTGTACCTTCAAGCTAAAATTTTCAGACACCCATCAGAGTGCTTAATTCCCACTGAATTTGCTAGGGTTTGGGCAATGAACTCCCTCAAGCTTTTTAAAGAATCCCATCTATAGCCATTTTCCTGTCCTTGTTCTTACTAATTAGCATGATGCTCCGGTGTGTGACTTTACAACACTGCAGAGGATTCTCCTGAATATGGGGGGAGTGTGGAGGATGTGGGGGCAAAGGGAGTTATCTTATTGAAATTTGATTCAAAAGAAGGAAAATGAAAAACATTTTTATTCACATTAGGTTTTGTAACACCATTTAGTGTTATGAAAAGCCTAATGTTTAAGCCTAAACTAAGTAGACAGTGATCCTTTAAGTCCCTGTCTTCCAATACATTTCACCATTCTATTCTTTCAGGGAAAGTTAGGTTTGTTATTCCTTCACCTTCTAAAGTCCTTGATGAGTTATTTCTAGCAAATATTTAAAATCTGTGAAGTACTTTTGTCAGCAAAAATTTCTATAGAAATTTCTTCAAACTCCAACATATATTTACCCACTTCTCAGAAATTCTTCTTCCATTTTCTATTAATATTATTTCACTGGGATCAGTCTCTGTTGAGAAATTTAGTTTAAGCTGCCTAGCAGTCTTAAAAGAAGAAGATCTATTAATTTAATCATTTACATGAATCATGTCTAAATGATCTCAGCAGAGAAAATGTGTTAGCCATTTAAATCCCATCATTACATATTATATAATAATTACCACTAATTCTAGTTTGGATGGGCCACAATATTGCTTTACATACCTAATATATTCAGAACATCTACCTTACCAAGCTCAGTCTTTTTGTGACCTTTGAGTTTGTGCTTGTCTCTTGATTATGAACATAGGACAGGCTCTCCAAGAAATTAGGTATGCACAACACACACACACGGTATCACATCTATTTGGCATGCACGACTACCACTTTTTTTGTTTAATATCTCAAGTTCTTTTTGTCTCTGGGAGATATCGAGCATGCTATTGATACTGTTGTAATCAAAATAATATTTATTTGTTAAATATTCTCAGTGCTGTACACGCCACTAATTCACACCCTGTATCAAGCTAAGCTTACAGCGTAAAATGGGGTTATTCACAGGAGACTACAGGTTGTAACTTCCACTCAATTTCCAAATCCCTGACTCAAAGGGCTGCTTAAACATTGTGTGTGCAAACTATACACAAACAAACTGTATGTAGATTTTTGTCTACAGCTCAGACTGATGGAATTTCCATGGACTTTTTCCGATGAAAAAAGGAAATATCAATTAGCCATAGGAGATCTCTGCACATAGGTTTCACTATATACTATTATAGAGCATATATAGCTCTATATTATAGAGCATATTATAGGCATGCAAGGCCCATGGAGGAAATAAAAACTACACAGCAATGAATGAACAAGCTACCACATTGCTTCTTAGTGAAGACCATCAACATACAATTCCTCACTGGGAGCCAATCCATTTCCACATGAACATGAGAATCCAGCATTACTCAGTAAGCTGAAAATAGGTTCAAACACTTTCCACGCCCCAATAATGCAAGATGGTGTTTCTGACACCATGCTGAACAAATAATATCCCCAAAGTGAGAGCTCTGGACCTTGGGTCATAAATGGTGCTTCCAGTGAATGATTTCCAGAAGAAATGCACAATTCTGTGCATCATGGAACCCATGGCTCCAGTACTGCTTACACATGCCAGTATCTGGCTTTGCCCTTGAGAAAGGTTGAACTGTGTCTCTGTCATACTACAACAACATGAACAGTGTCATCCAGTATTTAATTTTTTTAATTATTTTTTTTGTTTTCACCAGCTCTGCATGAATACATCTGCCAGGAACTTCTCCTCTATCAAATACAATACAAGATACACCCCTGATTAATTACAGAAGAATGAAACTTCCAACTCTCGTATCTCAAGGGTCAGATTTATCCCTAGTGTAAGCCAGAACTCGGTAGTGAGACAAATTTGGCCCTAGGTGACTTCCCCCCCCCTCAACTTAGTCATTACACCATCTCTTCAAGAGCTGATGAATTGAGCCCCTTGTGTTCTGTTTGTAACCATAATTAGTATTCATATTGCAAGCTTAAAGTTCACCCTTGATACAGGACTGATCCTAATGTTAATCACTGCGGTGTCTTACCGCCTTTGACTCTGATCTGTCAGGTTTGCGTTACTTGTCCCATACCTAATTTTTTGCCCTTACCAGCCAAATAGCACCTCGACATCACACTGTGTCAGAATTAGAAACTTTTGACAGATCTGTAATCATCTAGTTCTCATCAGCTCTATGCATGTTAGTCACTTCATTTCCACATTCTAACAGTTAATATGCCTTAATTTCTCACACTTTGTGAATATTTAATTCCTCCCTTTTCAACATCATTTTTAGGTTGTGTGAATCATTTTCAAAGCCTTTGCTATTCTCCCTCCACTATCATCTGCATATTTTATGAAATGGCACAGTTGAATCTCTGAGGGCTCTTGATAAAAATGAAACTGGCAGGCTGCTCATTAGTTGTTTACCTGGAGCTGTGTGA
Organism: Nestor notabilis; assembly: GCF_000696875.1. Classification (NCBI taxonomy): domain Eukaryota; kingdom Metazoa; phylum Chordata; class Aves; order Psittaciformes; family Psittacidae; genus Nestor; species Nestor notabilis. The sequence continues at coordinate 198,829 of NW_009930531.1, forward strand.
ATCCCCTAGAATGGTGGATTCCCATTTGGATTTGAATTAGGATATTCTGACATATAAGAATTGAAAACCTTTCCAAGCTAAGCATGATTCTTCCCTCCCCCACCCCCTCCTTCCACCCCAATTAATACCTCTTCTAGGAAGTTTGCATTCTTTTGACCAATCTGGTAGTCATACAATACCACATACACCAACATCTAAAACAACTGGATTGTTAAAAGGTGAGAGACAGAGGCTGTAGCCAATTAGCAACTCTAATGAGGGGAAAAGTGTCCGATCAAGAATGCACAGAGGGCAGCATGACTAAAAATGAGAACTTTTCAGGCTCCCAGAGTCAAACCGGGTTGCTGGCACTGGAGCTGTGGCTTATTTAAGAATGTATTTTAGTGGGCAAGTAATTAAAAAAATTACATTCAGTGCAAATTCTATAAGTAAGGTTTTCAAAAGTGAGCACTTTACAGTGAGCACACCTGGCAAGTCTCATACAACAGTTCTCTTTATTCCCTTGGTCTTATTTACACAATAAGGCAATTCCATGTTTCACCACGGAAATAAACTTAGGAGCCACATTTAACAATTCATGAGTTATGAGATGGAAAAAAGGACAGCTTTGTGGGTTTTCTTCCATGGATTATCAGCAGAAGAATTCAGTGGGTTATCTATTCCATCCCTGACGCAGAACATTTTTTTCCCTTACTGCACCTATACTTCTCTCAATCAGAAGCTGGGTAGCATGCTTTTTGCAGTTCTCCATGTCATGTCTACAGTAAACCATATCCCTACTTCCCATTAGTTTTAGCATCCACAGATTTCCATTCAGCTTGGTTTATTTTTATGCTGATACGATGTTCTTTTCATAGATTTTACTTGAAAGTAGCAATGCTGTCTCTCCATGCACTGTATGTTTTATGAATTCTTTGGCCTCTGTTGACTTCATAAGTAAATAGGGAATTGGGGCCATTATAAATAAGGATAAGAGAAACTTTCCAGCTGTAGAAGCTGCATCTGCGTTGGTACTTTGTTCACACAGGTGTTTTGGTAAAAGAAAAAGCAAAAATGAAAAATAGAAGGCACTTGGTTTTGACAGGAACTGTTTTTCTATTTTATCCTCATGTCCCACCTAATACATCTTTGTTTTAATACATCGCTTCAAACTTTTTACACAAAAAATACAAATAACCAAGGGCAGAGTTTTATAATTAAAATTCCACAGTTCCTGACCATCTGATGTTGCGTACTTCATTCCCTGAAAATGAACAGCCAAGAACAATCAGGAGCTCACTTCTCTACTACCTAAAACTCTACCGCCTTAGCACCAATTGAGAGCATAGGCAAGAAACAATCCACTGGCATATCATACTTCTCGATGTTAGCTCTCAATCTAACCACGCGTCTCATACAATTTGTTGTACTAGTTAAAATCCCAGCATTAAGATGACCCTGAATATTTAAAAATCTAATAATGGAAATGGATATTTTATAAAGCCTTGGCTAGAGCGAGGGTGGATTTAAGTACGCTTTGCTTATTGTAAAGATTCAGAAATCAGATATATATTAAAAATTCTTTTCTGTAATCTCATGAACCCTGTGTGGCCAGGTTTGTAATGCTTGTGTTTGACAGTACTGCATTCGTTTGATTTGTAATATATGTTTCAGATCTATTACTTTTTAATTGGACATGAGCATGCCTATGAACTAAACTTAGTCTCCAAGGGTTTGCCTAAAATTAGTGAAGACATGGGAAAAATAGAGTTGTCACCACAACTCAAAACTATCAGATATTGCAAGTAGTTAAAAATAACAACAGCCATAGAGATGCTCACACAACATCATATAACTAAAGACAATAACCAGCAGGTTTGGTAGTGACATTTTAACTGAATATTGAAAGTTTCTCTCCCTACACCCACTACAAAGTAAGTATTTAACATTTTTCACTTCCTGCATTTTAATATTTTTCTATCTTATTAAATATTGGTTGGATTCAGAAATACTTTTATCCTGCCGACAAAAAGCACACTTATCATTTAGGTCTATGCGCATCATTCACTCTCAGTGATGTCAGCCTTTCAAAAACCTTAAGGATCAAGCTACAGTGTGATTATGTTTCAAAAAGGCGTTCTCACTGCTACAATTGCACACAAAAGAACCACAGCAATTATTTTGTTAGCTGCTAGGGTGAGTTAAATTAACTTGCCACTTCAATCTTACAATACTAGCCGGTGTGATTACCTTAACGCTAGGAACATAAATGACTTTGCTCTCAGGAAAATGTTGATATATATGAGGACACACTTTCTCTATTCTATGAAGGCAATTGTCATACCTCTGACTACTAACACCGCTGCATATTCTAGGCAAAGAGAAGGACTTCTTTTGGAAACGACCATTTAAAGCAACAGTTCAAATGCACATTGAGCCCTAGATCTGTTTTAGCTCTTGATGGAAGTCATCTGCATCAGCCTTATGTTGGTTTTCTGTGCTGACAACACTGTATGGAGCAAACAGAGCTCTACCAACTCAAAGCCGTGTAAATAAGATGAAATGCTTTTTTTCCTAGAATTGGGTATTCCTCTGCACAGTCATTGTATAATAAATAGATGGTGCTCATGGGGAAGTACAAGTGACAACATAGTTACTATAACAGAAATCCAGAACACAGCAGGGGCTGTGTATGGAATTGGGAGTGGTATAAGAACACATTACTGTGGGAATGAAGACGAGTCAAGGGACTGAAAACAGAATAGCAAGTCATTTGATGCAAGCAACTAAAAGACTTGACCAGAAAAACTCTGTTTGTAGAGATACTGCTCTTTTCTAATGCAGTTGTCAAGTTCTTTTTCTAAAATTCTTTTCAAAAGAAAAGCTTTCCAGTTTGGCTTTGTACAATACAGAGTCATGGTTTACGCTTCTCTACTCTCCCCACCCCTCCTCCCGCATGTTAAACAGTCCAGAGACCTGACATTTTACGTTGTTTGTTTGAAATGATAAGCTTAATCATGAGTGAAATGTTAGGAAGTGACAGCACTGGCCACACTAAGGTCATTTCTTGTTTCAGCCAAGTACAGTACAGCTTTCCCCTTAATTGCATTGCCAGTCCTTGCCACAGGAGGACCCAGGCATTTGCAAGTAGGGAACTGAATCTGTCTTTGTGATAATTAAACCATGGACCTCTGTAAAGACTGCCAAATCTGCCATATGGTAGTTTTATGACCTAGACTGCTGTTATCTCTTGAGAAAGCTAACATCCTAATCTCATTTTAGTTATCTGTGATCAGAACCCATATTTCTAGAGGGCAAAAAGCAGAAGAGTACTGCTTGTCGGACAGCATCCTAAAGCAATGAAATTTTTTTTCAGTGCTTCACAGTAATAAATTAAGGAGAGAACTCATTATTGACATACTGAAATTAAAATGGAAATCAAGAAGCTAAAACCAAATAACCCATGGGTTACCTGTGCATGGATTGTAACATCTCACTGTGAAAAATTCCCGGGACTCGACTTGGTATAGATGAATGCTGATGAGTAATTAAAACGTTCATTGCAGGAAGGTTGTGAAAAGGCCACTGAGTTTTTCCAATGCAAACACATTATTTTAAAACACTAATGCAGGATGCTAGTGAGTTTGGAAGTCTGATATCATCCGCCACAGCACTTTAAGAGCATCCTTGTGAGCTGTCAGGGCTGGGCAAATATTTTACAGGAAGAGAAAACCAGACTGTGAGATGCCCAGTAGGAAGAATGAACAGATCAGAACCGGTGTTGGATAATGCTTTATGCCCAACCATTTTCATACTTCTATTACTTCAATAGATTAACATTAATTTATCTTCAAATCTGCAATGCATCCATCTGAGCACTTGCACTGCAGCTCAGAAATATGTTGCCCTTTAGAACTAAAATACAAATGTTTGCCAGCTGTGGTCACCTTCTTACATATCTTCTGGGGTTGGATCATTTTGTAACCAAGAGAATGCATCTGTTCTTTTCTGCAAGGTTATGTCTTCAAAAGTGCACTGAAAGCATAAGAAACAGGTGGCATATTTTTCATCTCACTGATAGCAAGCAAACACACAGGCTATATTCTTTACTGGCTAAAAGAGCCTTAAATACAGGTATTTTTACTACTTCAAATTGCTATTTGAAGATGATGCCTGTTAGCTGTTTTGGGAAGAGATATTTGTGTATAAAGAAAGACCTAATGGCTACTCAAGTCTACACGAAGTTCTCCAGACTGATGACCTTCATCACATTTATCTGCTAGACAGTTACTCTTATCGAAAAATTACATAGGTCTGTTTTTACAGAAATATTCTGGTTTTATGATCTAGATAATGTAGCCTGCTATAAATCACCCTGGTTGTCCCTTGATATTTTGAAAACTGATGAGACTGCCGATTCTTGCTTCTTACTTTGTATGCAAATGATAAATTATAGATGGGAAATAAGAAAAAGAAGGTTTTACTCATTTGCTGGATTGAAACAGACTGGATTAGTGAGCAAGCAGTAGTACCCTTGGACTATTTATTGTGACATTGCTTAGAAAAATTCAAACCCCAAAGCCTTCAAATCACTGGGGACATTGTTAGCCTTCTGCAGGAATTATTAAAATGTACAGAAATGTATGAGCATCACTTTATAATAATTAATCAGGGGCTGTTGATTAATAAAGCTCATTTTTTAGTCCCAATGATTCAGGGTATTATCCAAAGGACAGTGTCCTTGTCATATTGATTAAGAAACCAGACTTTGCCATGGAAGAAAGTGTGAGAATAGTCGCGCTTCTTCCTCCCCCCCTCCCTCTATATAAAATAAATATTGAATGAGAATATTAACTCGTTAACCTTGACAACAATTTGTAATTTTCATAAGGAGGAAAACCCGCGTATTCAGCAAATAAATTGCTGCAGGGATTTCAGGGAAACAAATTGGAGAGAATGAAGAATGCTACCATATGAATCCTGTCGTTTTTATGGGCTGTGATGATAAATTTGTTTGGTTATGTCCCTCAATTAAGGCCACAAATACTATAAAGCGTCAGAAGCGAGTTAACTGGTAGAGCTGGTACAAAGAAGTCTGGGTGACAATCTAAGGTCATTCAGGAAGTTCAGTTTTCTTTCTTCTTTTAGATCTAGCTCAGATCTGGAGCAAACAGCTTAACCGAGTTACAGAGTGCATCTTCTGTACAGCATATTAATCCCTTAAAGCTTTTGTTAAACGATAACACCATTTATTACGTATTGCATGAGAAAAATCTTTATGTGGAATTAACAGCACTAGTCACAGCTTTTACAGGGTTATCTAATTATTTTTAACTCAGTGTAACCAGGAATGCAGGTAAAATAAATAATTTGTAAGCTGTTTACCTCTGCAGTTGGCGAGCACTGTTTTTTAACCCCCTATAAAAACATTATGCTTTGAAACTTGAGCTGGAATGCCGTTTTAATGATCACAGGAAAAATGGACACTTTGCTCCTTCATGTACTTCCAGCTGTAAAAACCTTATTTGTTCACATCACCAAGTAAGTCAGCAAGCCAGAAAAACTGATTTAAACATGTGCCTAGTTTTAAGCTTGTTTTGCCTCAACTAACATCAAGTAGTACTACACATGCTTAAAATTAAGCATATGTTTAACTGCTTTGTTGGATTACAGCCTAAATTATCTATTAATCCAATTGCATGGTTTCCTCTGATCACTGCCAGTTTGAAATTCTTACTGTACAATAGATTTAATATAAATGCGTTATGTCTGTCAGGCATGCCACTAGATTTGCATGCTGTCCTTGTCTTCTTGGGCATATTATCATCCATTGGAGAATATTAAAGATTTAATATGATTTTAAAAAATTTAATTTTAGTGACTTTTTGAAGGATATGAATGAACTGGATCTTGTTTAGGAAACTAAGAGGAAAAATTAAATAACAGTGTTTAATACTTCAAAGGTCCAGATAGGGAACATGAGGAAAATGAAAAAATGCACATGGAAACTAGTAGCCTTGGAACAGAAAGGCAAGACAACACACATGGGATTTGGTATGTCACTACAGCAACAATAATTGGTGTCTGATTATATTCTGATTTTGCTGTACTTATGCTGCAAGGACTCCAGGATAGAGAAATGCTGACCCCCATCTTATATGTAGGAAGCTTAGGCATAGAGAAACTTCCTGCCAGGCTAATAAAGGTATGCAAGTGAATTCCCATTCATTTCAACACATGAATGCACACGAGGTGCCCAGATATTTCAGTGAAGGGGACCACTGAAATCATAGCACATTTGCTGCTATTTTGCCTTTTCAGTCTGTATCTTTTAATGGTTTTCCTTGGAGTTCTTACACATTTTAATGACAATGCAAGTCATTTTAAATACACTTAAAAAAAACCAACCCAGCCTCAGAAATGCAACCTTAAGGAATTTGTCCACAATCTCACAATACCCTGTGAAGAAACTGGTTTAAGTCCTACGCACAGTGTCACCCTCCTTCTTATACCTGGCAGCCCTGAGCTTTCCAAATGGGATCCTGCCCATCTTGCAGCAATGGTGGCAGTTTAACCACTAGCAGCAAGCAGAGCAAGTTTTCAGTCACTATGGCTGTGCTGCTTTAGCTGAAGTACAGAACAAAGATTTGTGTAACCCTGACATTATTAATATGAAGTGATAGGGCACAAGCTCAGAGATGCAGCTATTCACTCATGATGCATTTATAGAGGATAATAGTAATAATGACTTTTGCTAAGCCTTTTTTGTTCTCCAAGTGCTAAAAGCAAAAATAAATAAATAAAAATAATACCTGCATTTCTAATACTGGTGGCACTGGAATATAATCAGGCAGTACCTGCAGAATAAATCAAAAGATTAAATTAAGTTGGGATTTGAATCCCCACTAAACAAGGAATCAAACAGAGATTACGTTTTTCTGGACTCTAGTCTCAGAATAGCTTTCAAGGGCCTCCCATACAAACATAATATCATTATTTGCTTTGACCACTGGTACGTTAAAGAAAATACAGGAGAGGGGGTGGAAGGGAGAGTAGTCAGGCAAGCAACAATATGGAGAGCAGTATGGGGCATGCTAATTTTTATTCATTGCCTGGCCTCCTGCCTGCTTCTCCTGAGTCTATTCAAGTCCTAGCCTTGGGTTCTGACTCTTGACCGATATCTGTCAGCATGTTCTGCATCCTGCCTTCTGCTGCTACTTTCATTCAGCCTGATATTTTACCTTGCCTCTTGCCGGAAACCAATACCTGCTGTCCCTCCACCCACACTGCCATCTCATGAAGCTATTTATGCCTTCCCCACAAAAGCACAATCGCCAAAACCCCCCACCTTTGCAGAGAGGTCGTTCAGATACAAGATAGATATATATTATTCTGTGATTAAGATTTAAAGGCATGAGAATCACTGCACTGGCTCTGGCCCATGGGCTGTAGAGACCTGAATTCCTTCCCTGCCAGCAACCAAAGAAAGGTGAAACACCAAAATTTACACATAATTTATGCCTTCCTGCCCACAAGATGTCATCCTGAATTTTAGCAAATGTAGATTTACCCCTAAATGTTAACTTCTCCCTTCTTCCCATATTCTGTTTGCTAGAATCAACCACGTTAACTCTAAGTATTCGTGATTTACACATAACCACAAAATTTGTCTGAATCTTGCTGCTCCTGACCTCAGTTGCATGTTGGCAACAGATTCCACCATTGAATTCTGGCCTTTATTTCCTCTAATTTTTCATAGTGTAGGATAAATATTTTCAGATCAGCCTGCACAGCCTAATCCAGTGTGACCAAAGGCTGTTTAGTCATGTTCATATCTCAAGTCTGAGAACAAGCATGTGGGAGATTCTTTAACGTAGAGTCTTAAAGTGTGTTATCTGATAGCAGTGGCCTCAGATTTCAAGTATTTCACAGATTTTGGACAATAAAAAAAAAAATAAAAATAAAAAGATCTCAGCATGAAAAAAAAAGGAATGAGAAGTATCTCTAAGCCTTCTTGAAAGTGGAAGTGACAACAGCCATACAAGAGCGCATTCGCCAAATCTTTAGCCTTAGAAAATGCTGTATTTCAATTTCCAAGGTTTAGTATGCACTGTTATTTTAAAAACTGATTCAGTTTGTTTAGACCCCAGAGCTGCAACTCCATCTTGAGAATATGCCGATGTGTACACAAAGCTTTGCTGCTCTTTTCATCAAGAAGGAAAACTGTTTCTGCCAGATTTTTGCACCCGTTTAACATACTCCCTCAGCTCTGTCTCTGTGCAGAGACCACAGACCCAATTGTGGGAAGGGAGTGTGTCAATGACCCATTCTAAACCTGACATGACATTTATGTGCACGTTTACCAGGGTTGCTCTCACAAGCACAATAATTACACACACAAATGAAGTTTGAAATTGCCCTTTTATGAAAATTCAAACCTTGATATTTAACTATTTAATAAGAACCTATCTTGCATCTGATTTGCAAATCAGATGTTTGTGTTAAAGGCTGGATTTTTCAGAGAGAGGAGGTCTGACACTGGTATGCATTTTCTGAGCCTGTTTCGAGTGCTCATTTATGGAGCATGCATATATGAATTTGGCATTTTCTGAAATTACTTGTTTCATCTCTTTATGTGCAAGTGTTTGCACATGACTGCGAGTTAACTACTATTGGGCACCCAAAACAGGCACAGAGGTAGGTGCATGTATAAACTTGAACCTCAAACTCCTAAACACCTTAAAACAGGTCTACCAGATTTATCAGTGTGTGATTATAAACCAGGACACTGCACCACACTGTAATCAGCCTCTGTTAAAGCAGTCCCAATCTATTACTACACATACAGGTATTCTTTAAAAATAGTCAGTAGAATTTTGCCAATGTTATGTGGTGTACTGAACCCAGATACTATATACAGTATTTTATTCAAGTTTATTATTTTACAGTTAAATAAAAACATTGAGGCCACCTTTAAGGGAAGCTTCTTCCTGATTTTATGGGAACAGAGATAAACTGACTACCTTGGAAGTCTTACATATAGATTATTTTCCTACTTGCTGCTTTTTTTTCCTAATTCAAGACAGCTGTGACTTTGGAGATTCTGACATAAGTGGCAGATTTGAGGAAAGAAGATAAGGGAATTTCTCTTCCTAATCTCTATACTGCATCAACAAAGCTCAGCAGTTCTGCATCAGCTTGCAAGTGAAGATCTCCAAATGCTTCATAAGGCACTAAATCGCAAAATACTGTATATCAGGCAGCTAATCACTGTACCTACTGTACCAGTGGGAAAACAGAAGCACAGAGTGTTCAACTGATTTGCCCAGAGCCACATGTCAAGTTTGTGGCAGAGCTTGGAAGTAGTACTGAGACCACCTGGCTCTCAGTCTTGAGCTTTAATAGCAAGACCATCTGTGCTCCTAGACACTATGACAATACAAATACTTAATTCTGCTGAAGACTTTTAATGAGTTGTACATGCATACAAATGGATGTCCAGACCAATGGAGCATGTCATACCTGTAGCATCGCCATGCCCTGGGAGGGGTTGCAAGCCTTGTAGTCAGCAACTCACCACTGATGAAAGAAAGCAGAATTCTGGCTCTGGGAACCAGTGTTTTTAGGAAAAGAATAAAAACAAATGTCCCCTCTCCCACTCCCAACCAGCCTGTCCTTCCTTATTTTACTGTGAGCATCAATCAGAAGGGGGAAGCAGGATGCCCAATTGAACTTCCTAGGAAAAGGGTATTTATGGAGCAGTTGTGCTGAAGACTATTCCTACAGAAGACTAAACCATTGAAGCAGAAAGACTTTTGTCTCAACATTTACTACAAAACCACCTTTTAAATTTCTGCCCTTTCTAGAAGCTATTCTAATCTGATAGCCAGTAACAGATTTCATTCATGCCTAGTACACTGTTGCTATGAAAACTCATCAGTTACATTCGTATTACTTAAGACTCCAAATAAAGGCTGAGAAACACTGTAAAGAGAACATCTAAACAAAATTAGGTTTTTTTAATAGGAATTTTCACCAATTTGCAGCTATCATGCAAGAAGATATGAGAAACACGAAGGGATTAACTGAGTATACTCATAGGAAGCCATAACTTTTCAAGAGTTTTCCCCAGTAAATTTCCCTAAATATCCAGGTTAAGTTTCACTCCATTAATTCATTCCACCAAACCCTGTAAATATTTTGAAAAGCTTTGTAGGGCGATACACCACAAATGCACATACTTAGAATGACTATTTTTATGAATAAACTAGAGCATCTCGAATGGCAGGATCTCAAAGATCTGTGAGCAGGAATTTCAGAAGCAGGAGCTGATTTGTTTCATCCACCACCTATCTGATAATTCAAGTTTTCTTTCAGAAACCCACTGTACCAAAGTAGCAACTGATCAAGATATCAGGAGAGCTAAAATAAACAAGGAAAAAAATGTCGAACTGTGAAAGATAGTGAGCATGAGCTAAATTCTCATCACTTATCTCCAGCAACTCAAGTCAGGTCTAATTTTCATAGTAAGTTATTTAAAAGGGCAGCTGTGTTGTATCCTGATTTATCACTGATACTGGTTTTAATAAATGCCACCTTAAAAGAAAGTTTACATACTCAGACCCATTCTCCTCCCACCTTTTCTTCCCTGACCTTCCATTACACTTAGTTCTCCTGTGAATTTCATTAATAGTTTATAAACAGTGATTACATGTAGTCATTCAATAACCACAAATTGACCAACCTGGGTTGATACATTTTCTCTGCAGAGGCTTTGCCAACTGCACAGATCCATTTAAAAAATAGAGGATATGAAGCTAATGTCAGTAGCCAGCTTTAGGATTCTGTAGCTTGACTTTATTCACAAACAGTAAGTTTCTGAAGACTTACAAGCAAAAAAGGGGAAAAAAGTAACTTTAAAGACTATAATTAGTCATACCTATTAGTGTGTTACAGTATTTTAAATGATTTTGAATATTAGGCATTGGTCAAGTGTATATTAATGGAAAGACACCTCACCAAAGTGTACAAAAGCAACTTTTACAAGCTTGTTTCTATTCTGTGCTCTTATCAGAGGCGAGTGAGTGGACATGCAGCAGCACTGCCTCACCCCCACTGAATGGTGCACATCAAGCACCACTCAATCCCAGCAAGGAAAACTAAACCCCAGGATGTGACAGGACTCGGTTATTTTCAAGACAACCAAACTGTTCTAAGGCCGCTGCTTGTGCTTGACCAAGCTCCCGTGGTGCTGCCACAGAGCCCTGCTCCCACCTACCCACCCACAGCAGCACCCAGAGCCACCACTGTTCAGAGGAAGCTCAGATTCAGTGTACTGTGTTTAATCACAATTTAAGTGGGGAAAAGGCACCACAGTGGCCCTTGCTCTGTATTGCAAAGCAAAGGCTAAAATATGCAATAAGGATCGTGCCAGGATTTATTAGCAAATCTGGCCTACAAAGTTCTCAAACCTGAAGTTGTACTGGCTCAGCAATTTCTTCAAATGATTTGACAAAAATGTTTTCAATGTGTCACTCATACAGGTACACATAGCAATGATTACCATAATATTATAAACCACAAAGGAAGAAAAGTGCAGTAATTTGCACTAATTATTAAGCAAAAATAGGAAACTTTAATTATTAATTTTTTGAAATCATTGAAAGGAGAAAATAGCACACTTTCCACGTGCAGACACTGAAATTAGATTAGCTTGACAAGCCCATTTCAGAAGGAACAGGAATCCTTCAGTGCATTTATTTAATAGACCTTGAACATGCTATGAAGCAACTCTGTATTACAGCATCCTGAAAATGTGAGTGAAAGGATTTTAAATGCCACCTCTTGGTGCTGCTTTTAAATTAATGCAAAACATTGAAAGAATCCAAATAATGACAGCTTGCTATTCAAAGTGCCCTTTAATGGGATCAAGAAGAATAGAGTAAATGGGACTAATGATCTTGTGTGGCAATGACAGTTCTTCACTTTGTTGTGGCAAATCTTTTGCCATGCCACAGTTGTGTTGACCATCTAAGAGGAACCTTCTGTGCTCACCATGTCACTCCCATAATCAGGCAATCCAGGAGCAGCTGTGCACCCATGTCCATTAGCCACCTAGTAAAAAATATTCAAATGCATCCTTTTACACGTGTGCAGAAACCCCAGATAAAAGCCTCATCCTAAAAGCATCAACATAAGTGGATGTTCTCCTGAGAATCTGCTTGGCTGTGGTCAAGAGTCCACTTGCCTGCACAACCACTGGCTCGTATCAAAGCACAATTACATCTGCTACCAAGGACTCTTTGAAGACTTGAAGTTTTTCAAGCAGCAGAGTAATCTACATTTGAGTCTGTGAAGTTTCACTCTCATTCTTAAAGGTCACGTTCCACTTTCAGATCACTCATAAGCATACTTTCAGTAAGGCAGCAAAACAGGTAAGAGTCTTGTAACATGCTATTAGACCATTCCTCTCTAAGCTCAAATACTAAGGACCCTATCATTCACTTGCAGAGGGGTGAATTTGGCCAGCCATACTGAAGTAGCTTTAGCCACTAAGCTACACAGAAGATACCATATAAACATACAATTCAAAAGACAAACATCTTGAAGGCTGTTGCATTTTAAAATGTCATCCAGGAAAGAATACAAGTACAGCTGATAAACAAACTTTGTTCCTAACCAAGTGACTTCAATGGAGCATTAATGACTAAACGAAGCAATCGTTAGGCATGAGTCTGAGCCTCTGTGACCCTGAAATTCTAAATGTATCAGCCTGGGCCTGACAAGCATTTCTCCAAGTAGAATTATCACATAGCCCTTCTAAATGGAATCCAAAACAACCCTTTGCCTCTTCTTTTAAAGTTTTCTATGTCCACCAGCAGAAGACGCCGCAGGTAAAATTATCAGCAAGAGCCACTTTGTAACTGCACCTTCTCTGATTACATCTTGTCTGAAAGTGAACTCCCTTCCCACAGTCACTGCACTGCCTGCATCAGTGTCAGGTTTCTAAAATGGTATTGTCTGATGAGGAGGAACCAAGAACATTTACAGTGCTTCGTGCGACTGTTCCTGTTGTTGAGCCAGTGACCCCTGCTGTGACAAATACATGTATTACTCACACATTGACACATTGGACCTTTTTCCTACCAATCTCCTCCTTCATAAATGCACCTGACTTAAGGGTCTCCAAGATCTACATCCTTTCCTGATAAGTCCCATTCTCACTAGATTTTGAGAGACTGAGAACTTTTGTTTCATCCTTTCCTTATATCACCAGAACACCCCACTCAAACCAGGAATAAAAGCCATTAGCCTATATGAAGCTGCTTGCATGTGCAGCAGTACAGAGAACACATTAAAAAACACCTCTGCAACACCTTTTAAAGTCCATATAGAATTACCTGCAGCTAGGTTCTCAACATCCATAGATCACCTTTGTTCCATCAGCTTTATTCACCTAGATGTGACCTTTTGATTTTAAAGCTTCAATAGCAACTGTTTGCTCTTCAGAAACAGCTTTTTCACAGGGAAATCACAAATTTTTTTAAATGGTAAAATAGTTTTGTAGTATTTAACCTAAATACTGGTGGTCTTGTTGAAGGAAAGGGTGTCACAGCGCAGCCAAATCACGGAATGAAATCAGTTGTGTTCTTATAGATGAACATGAAGAAAAGGGACACAACACAAGGAAAACTGGGAAGTTGCAGTGATCCAGGTTTGAGCTGCCTAGGTAATGGATAAGGATTTTATTAGCAGGGATAGAAATGGTAAGTGAAACTGGGGGGATTGTTTTTAAAGAACGATCAGGAAATATGGAAAGGTATTGAAATTTGGCTAATGAAGCAGAAGAACTTGCAGAGGCTGTAAGTAGAACCAAAAGTGATAGGACTTCTTCTGTAGCTTTCTTCTTCCTCTTTTCATTAGGCTGACTTCTTTTAGACTGAGCAAATATTGTGCTATATATCTCTGCCTCATTGTCTTCTGTCACCTGAGTAACACCTCTTTTACTGCTGCCAAAATGGCTACACCAATGCTAGGTCAGACCAATTATTTCTTAAATGGTTTGTATTCACCTGCACTTCAAATGTGCGGCTTAGAGAAACAAAATAACAGCACCTCATTCTCAGTCTGCTCCAAAGATCCATTATGCTAGCAACACATCAGTCTGCTCAATTAAAGAGCCAACGACTACAAAGTAACTGTATATCATTTGTATTACCTTTCTGGAGCCGACACTTTATTCACAAATATCTGACTCCACGAGGTCCTTTTCTGCTTAGCTTTGTGTTTTATCCTAGCTTGCATTTGTGTTTAAAAGGAAAAAAAAAGTACAAAAAATAAAAATCAGCAATGCTTTAAACAAAGATTTCTGTGGCCTGCACACAGCTATAGTTATTTCTTTTCTGGAAGAGGATTTTGCCATTCTTTGCAGCCTACTTCAAACTGATTTGTTAGAGGCTTTTCAAGTCCCATGAAATAACAGTCTGAAGGCAGAGTTTCAAAATATTAGAGATCCAACATTTAAACCAATACTTCTGTTTTGACAATAAATTCAATTCTTGCTCAGCTTTGAGCTGTGTACACTTTAAATAATTTGAATGAGTTTGTTACACCTTCTTAAGTTAACTATGTTCATTTTTGTTGAATGCTATTCCAAGGTTCAAGGAGATAAACAGCATTTCTCAGTACTCCACTATACAAGTAGGACAGACACTAGTTCCAGTCTATGTATGTGGCCAGTCCTGGCTAGATTCAGAATCCACCAATCCATCTTTCAAACACATCTGCTCCTCTTACTGTTCCCCATATCATGCAGCAGGGAGAAATTCACCTGATGGCTCCTCCAAGCATCTTACCTAGCACTAGTAGTGGTACATCTCGATATAACAGTGGCTCTACAGCACCCAACAAAGAGACTGCAGAAAAGATGGACCCAGGCTGTTTGCTGAGGTGCAACAGTATGAGAACAAGAAAGAGACCAAAACAGGATTTTCTGTATGGATACAAGAAAAACTTTTTTCCTCAGTGAGGACAATTAAGCACCGAAATAGTCTGCCCAGAGAGTTCATGGCATCTCCATCCCTGGAGGTTTTCAAGACCCAACTGAGAGAACCCCCGAGAACGCTAGTGTGAACTCAGTGTTTCCCCCTGACTTTCAGCAGGGGGTTGGATGAGAGACCTCCTGAGGTCGCCTCTAGCCTGATTGATTCTGTGGTAATAAGGAGCAATCATGATATAAACCTAGGTATTGCAGCATCATAGCTCTTTCTCACAGAAGCTTATTATGAAGGCCAGAAAACTTCAGGCAGTTCCTTGCTGAGCTAGTTTAAAATAAGACAGAGCCATGAAATATGAGGTCTTATTCTGGACTCTTCCAGCCTTCCATAGTAACTTGCTTGTATGACAAGTTTGTATAAAATGCTACAAGAACAGAATTCTCTACCTGCCTATATTAAGCAGCAGGGCCACACATCCATTTGCCATTCATAGGGCCAAAGAGCTCCAGTTCATTTTCCTCCTTTACGCAGCTACATGCACCTATGAAAGAGCAGGATTAAACCTATGGATGACATAGGATAAAATCCTTCATCTCTGCAGCAGAGTAGTAACATAGGTGTGCCAAAGCCTCTAGGACAGCCCAAGTTGACTTCTTTTCCAAGTCTCATGAGGAGGTAAGCTCATTTCAAGAAAGTGTAAATTCTGCCTAGTGCAAAGAAAAATTACTTTGAATTAACTGGAAAGATGTTATGAATAATCCACATTAAATTCTTAATTTTGGGTTACGATAGAAGACTTAATAGTGGTCAGATACCCACTGCTTATG
Source organism: Nestor notabilis (assembly GCF_000696875.1). Lineage (NCBI taxonomy): Eukaryota > Metazoa > Chordata > Aves > Psittaciformes > Psittacidae > Nestor > Nestor notabilis. Next base: position 214,631 of record NW_009930531.1, read on the forward strand.
CAATTAATTCTTAGCAAAGAAAATGAATGTGAGATATAAAATATTTTAGAAATAATCTTTTCGTACAAAAACAATGGAAATTTGAAGACGGATTAAGATTTAGTGTCACAACAGATTATAGTGTGAACAGAATGTGTCCTTACAGAAATCTATTTAACTAGCGAGATCCTACAGGGAACAAACTATAGGGCTTTTTGACATGAAAAATGTGAATTTGCTCTTTGTGTTTACTAGAGCTCACAACTGGCAGGAAATGAGGCATGAAATGTATTGTCAAACATACAGTGTTCAAATATAATGCATTGCTTGAAGTTGAACATTGCTTTTAGGGATGCAAGCTCTCAGACCCCCATAAATAAGTATATTTTTAAAAAACAGATCAACATCCCAGTAACTATATGCACACACATAAAGGTATTACTATAAAAATCCTGATTTTAATAAAACCCCAACTAGCTCTTTGAATATTATAGTCCCATTTGTTACCTTTTCCTAGGATGAACTAATAATCAAAAAATACTAGGAAAGAGCATTACTGTGCATAGACTAACACAAAATACAGAGGAAGAGGCTTGAAGTGTAACAACAGATATGTATGTGCTCCATAGCTCATGGTTTGTGTAGGCTTCTGACCCGTCTAGCACCAAAATCCAAGCAAGCAGAAAGGCGACTGGTTGCTGGATCCATGAGACAGCCCTAGCTTCTGTCCTCCTCTGTTGCCAGATCAGTACTGAGAGAAAGAACAAGGAGTGAGGGCTCCCACCAGCCAGCGAACTGAAAACTTCAGCTCAAAGTTACTCTTAAGTGATAATGAAAGCATATATCTTAGAGAAAAATAATTGAATCGTAACTCAAGACCTACACATTCTGTTGGAGAGAAGGACGAACATCATCCTTCTGTAAAGTGTTTTTCCAGGATATTGTTTTGCTACTATGGCCAGAAACATCAGTACCAAAAAAACCCACTGAAATCTAATTCTTCTATATTAAGGCTATTAAGTAGCAGCAGAACATACAAATCTGCTGTTTAGAGTCATCTATAACCCAACTCACCTAATACTTTAAGAATATTGTAAGTAAGTGAGTGATTGCTCAGCTGACATAAGCTCCAGGTAAAATGAGTTTTACACTTATTTTACAGCCAAAACTGAGTATGCAGAAAAAAGAAAATTTCTTTAAAGTTTGCCATCAAAAAACAGAAACACCCCAACACCTGAAACAGAAACAAACCAAACAAAATAATTCCAAAGCAAAATGGGAGAACAAGAACTAACACAACTAACACTGCCTGTTATACTAAAGCACTTTCAAAATTAAGTATCTTTATTGCTTTGATGACAGGAAAAATCAGCTGTATGGCAATGATTTAGTTAAACTATAGGTGAAAGTGATTGCAGGTGTCTTCCTGGATAAGAATGGGGTTGTCTGGAATACAATATCATTTTGCCAGGCTGTTTGGGAGAGAGATTTGTTTTCTCTTAGTTTTATTCCTTCTCACCATAACAATCTACTGATCACAACATACAAAAGGTAGTAGGAATAGTCTTATTTCTTTCCCTTTTGAGTTTTACAGTGAAATAGACTGTAAACTGTGCCACACTGACTTTTCAGTATCAGGGAGGACAGCAAGGCTAACTATGGTTAAACCATTTACTATCACTTAGTCCTTAATGGCAGAGAGACTGCTTTGCTTCTGCTGTACAGCTACTAGAACCAGCAGAATTATGGCAGGGATAGATACGTCCCATTTTCTTTAAGTCAGTGTCATTCATTTCTACCAAAAAGAGGCAAGAGAAATTAATGGTTCTCTCTCATCCTTCATACTTTGATTCTTTAAGTTATTGAACACTTTCTATTCTTGTATGATGGAAAGTGAACTGAGAAAGGCAAGCACTTATCAGAAGCAAATCCCAGAACAGACAAGGGAACATATTCTCAGCTCAGTGCTAGATCACTTCACTGAAATTAGGAGCAGCTTTCTCCTATCAAAGACCCAAGCATTTCTATACAGTGTGACAATCTGGGTTGAATGACAGATGAGCTGTAGAAGCACAGGCTGCTTGGGTACCTGGGATGGGGTCAGCATGTGGAACTCATCCCTGCAGCTGGGAGTGCTGCATTGGGGACAACTGGAAACATGCGCCTGTGGTCGTGGATTGCAGCATCACTTATCCTCACCTACCATTTGTGTATAATGTAAACCTATGAGTGTGAACCATTGAATTTTAGAGACCTAGTGGTTTGAAACCATATTGGTAAGATCAGGATCTAGGACTGAATTTGGGCTTCAGAGAATATTTTCTATACTGAGGAGGCATTGGAGAAGAGACTCAGTAACAAAATTAAGGGTTTTCACTGAGTTCTTATGCTTAAACCTAGAGAAGAGCAACTAAAAATCAAGTCCATCACATGTGCTGTAATGTATCTATTAGGTAAACTAACTAATGGGAAGTCAGTCCATAAAGATGTATATTTGGCATGGCAATGCCTTTCAAACGTCTAACCTTTTAGCCGCACATACGAGTGCTTTTGACAGTTTTATTAGTTGAATAGTTGTCCATTTACGAGTCCCATCACATTAAGAATGGGGTTTCTGTATTTCTGCCAATGTGCTAGGAGTGGAAACTTGTCTCTTGTGTTTTCTTCGAAAAAAAAATGACAAGCTAAGAAGACAGGTCCAAACAGTTACTAGCCATCTTGGCAAACATGCTACTATTGTTTATAAATCCATAAAGTTATTACTGTTTTGGGATGGTTTCTGTTACCTGACTTTCTGTAACAGACAAGTGACTTCCATTGTGTCAATGAAACCTAATAAAATATAAATACAAATCTTTTGCCTGTTTTTTCCCCTTTCACCTTGAGCACAGATTACATCAGCAAAGCAAAATCAAAATAAGAGTGCAACATGTAACAATCAAAATTTTAGTAGAGAACCAGCCAGAAATACTTTGTGTTTATTAAGTTTTACAAGAACCTTATCTATATTATGAAAAGCACTATACAGGACTTGCTGGCTAAGGCCCCGGTACAACAAAGTACAAACATATGTATAGCTGTAGGCACACAAACAGTGTCACTTTGTCAGCTTTAACCTTTGTATCAACCAGTAATCTTCCCCTCAGGCAAAAGTCAGAACAGAAACAGGCCTAAAGATGTGCCTTTGCAACCAAGATGGGTTTGTGTGACCCAGGTAGAGAAGTGTGTTTCTCTGCCAGTGACCATCCATTCGGAATTTCTTGTCACTCATCTACTGACACTTCAGCCTAGAGATTCTTAGCTTGAACTAAACCTGGAGGGACTATCAGAGTAATGCTATCCAGAGATAAAATCCAAAGAGTTCCCCAAAAAGCTGAGAGACAGACAGGAACATTTCACATTTACCTACCTTTGCTAGATGACCTCTATGCAAGCATGAAAACAAACTACGTGATCTCGAGGCCCACCAGAAATTTCCATGCAATTTAGTTCTCACTTACTTTGTTCCACTCAATGGTACCTAATATTTCTCATCACACAGATTTACATAATACTGAAATAATATTGTCCTTACAAGATAGGAATTCCTCTTTTTGGTGCAAACTTCCCTCCCCTTGCTCCCCCATTTATTTTGACTTTTAAAGAAACCCAAACATTTTGCTTTGAACCTTTGGCTGATCTGTCTACCCTAGACCCTCACCTTATTGCACAAGGTATTCCTACAAAAAAGTAGGAAGTTTAGTATTCCATTAAATAGGAATATAGGCCCATACACACAGCTTGGCAGCCCCCGAACAGTTAGATAACAACCCTTGTTGCTAGACTTCCACAATTTCCTGTTTGTTATTTCAGCACACAAGGATGAAGTTTTCCGATTCCTCCTGCCTCATACACATTAAGCCCTCCAAATTTTGTTTTCACCTTGGATATAGTAATTTCAAATTCTAAGCACCTGCTCTACTTATCCATGCTGTCTTTGGTTCCATCAACCTTTTTCAAAACCATAGGCACACTCATCCAATTTTGTTGCCATACTTAGATTATCTTTAATCTAGAAAGAAGCATTTTTGAATACTAAGAAACAATATTGAACAAAACAGCTTACACTGCTTAAGACGGCATTCTTTGAAGCTGAGTATTTCCCCCTCAAAAATGCCATTCTGTTCTTCTTTTGATATCTGCTGTCATTATTTGACAGTAGACTAGGTTGATGTACAGCAATATACCACTGACACTAGACATATGCTCTGAAGTGAGGACTAGAGGTGGACATCACTCCTACTACTCGTGTTCAAATTAGAAAAAGGATTAAACCCACCTCCCTTTCAGTTTGCTTATGTTATTTCATCTGGCAAAGCCTATACAGAAATTAATAATAGCTTTCCCATCCGCAAATAAAAGTATACTACTTAAGATTTTTGGCAGTGAACTGGCATTTTGTCATTTAATCATTTCACATCATTACACTGCAATATGCAATGTAATGATACGACACTCCTAAATGACAAACACTGGATACCTCCTATACTGGAAGAAATAATGTAATAGGATGGAAATTATACACTTAAGGTTGCCACAGTTTCACTCCCACAATTTGGGATTAAAGTATAGAAGAGTTGCAAGGAGAACCTCACCTACAGATGACCGAGCTAACCCTAAGTATCTATTGACTTCAGACCCAGAAATAACAACCCTATGTCTTGGGTCTCATAAGGGCCAAGCATCCTAAAGCCATGCCAAAGTACTCGTTACTTGACATACTGAGGGAGACAGTACCCAGCACTTCTCAGGGTCAGACCATAGACAAAAGGAAGCCAAAACCTCTTCATCTGCCTGGCCCACTTGATATTGAGGATATATTAACCTTTAAGCATTTTGGAGAAATGCCTCCAGAGACCACTTGCCAAAACCTGCTTTGAGTATATGGTGTGGTGGCAAGTAGGGTAAAACCAGGTAAAAGCCCAAAGCCACAAGACAACACTACCCACACACCGCAAGCCTTAGAGCATTTTCAAAGCAAGCCCTAAATGTTTAAGGCCCTCAAGGACCTCCAAGACCCTCAGAATTATTCTTTCCCACCAATTCTTCCTATTGTCAATTCAACTCACATAAAGGCCAGTAAGGAAGCTGTAAATAATGGTCTAAAATAAAATGTCATTAATGTGCTGATAACCCCTCTCTTACTGCACATCCACTTAACATAGAAGTGCCACTTCCCACCTTTCCTTGAGCCTGTCAGAAATCTGCAACTGGATAAAGTTACCACCATGACACACACAAAAAAGATCCCAAGCCACTGGGGTGGGGGAAATACAAAGCTCTGAATTTACAGTTTTGTCTGCGTAAGAGGGATCTTTTCATTCTAACCAGACACTGCAAACTCCGGTGCACTGTCGCAATGTCTCTGGGACTCAACCAGGTTCCTACAGGCACTAGAGGATCCTGCAGAAGTGGATTCCTGGCAGGAAAAGCCAGAGTACATGGTAGTCTGCTTGAGACTTGGCTACTAAGCAGTCTTCAAGACTACTGGAATAAATTGAATCTCTAAGAAATCCTGAAGGGGCTGTTTCAGACCCAGTTGATCCAGGTTTAGGTGCAAACATCTTTTTGCCTCCCTTTTCAGTCGCCTGAGCCAGGCACAGCCTCACCATCATGCCTGTCAGAAGACTTTAGAAGAACTAAGAAAGAGACAATAAAATTCTGAAGTGAAGAGCTCTTTAAATATTAGCTCAGCTGGTATTATCATACATTTTTCCAAGTTCAAACATGATAAAGTGATTTGAGAGTTTGCCAACTCCATATTCAGGGGAAACATGCAGAGAGAGGAGAATTGTTGGTATCTTTGATGTAAGTTCTTTTTCTTTACTTTCTCTTTGTTTATTTTAAACAACAAGCTTCTTAAAACTCATTTCAGAAGCCATCAGAAAACACTGGAAATTACACAACAGCTTCAGGAGCAGAGTTGCAGGTGGCAAGATATTTATTTACCAGAAGAAGCTATCCATGAATGGATGAGTTATCCCAAAGAAATGGTTATTTTCTTTGCCATTTTACTCACAGAAAAAAAGCCCTATTGAATTTCTGCTATGCAATCATTTATTATTCAGTGGCTGAGAGAGCTGGCTTTTACATTCTTCCCCATGTCAGTAAGAAGAAACAATCCTTAAAAACAAATTCCTAAAGTGACAATGAACTTCTGGTTCCTGCTATTTGTTAAGCAGTCCTAAACATCTCTCTCTTCAGGACACACTGTCACAGCAAAAGCGCTTTGAAGACAGAGGCATCTGGCAAGTAGGGCACTTCTGAGGTGCCTTGACTTTGATGTGCACTTCCCCAACTCAGGTTGAGGTTTTGGGGGTCTAAGACAGTCTAGTTCTTCCAGAAGTGAAATCAGCTCTTGTAGAGGGGGCCATGATAAAAGCATGCCACAGCCCTCAGTCAGCCCTTCCCACGTTATGCTGCAGCCTCTGCTTCTTTCACATGGGATATTTTGCACTAACAGACGTTGCAAGGCTGAATAATAGATTTAAAGACATAGTGTTTCAGGGAAAGATCAGATTATTTGAATTTCATCACCTTCCTAAGTGCCCAGTAAAGCTTGATAACCCATCAAAAAAAAAAAATCATGCTAATACACAAACATTCATTAAAATGTAATAAAATAGATAAAAGTTTACTTAATCCTGCTTCAGAGTGCCATAGAGAAAAAGTGATATTCATTACACTTGGCAAGAGCAAGAATGGTGAGTGGGAGCCAAAGCAGTCCTGGATGCTTGCTTGTTTCCTCATCTTTTTTTTAAAGCCTTTTTTATTTTCTTAAATCATTCTGCGCTGGCATATTCACTAACTGCAGAAAAGACAGAAGGTAATTACATATCATGAGTCATTAGCAGAAAAAAGGAAAAGTGGGAGCAAAAGCAATAGGTGGGTGGGGGTAAATTTACCACATAATGATTTAAAAGTTTTGGACTCCTGCACATAAGGGGGGGAAAAAAAAAGGAAGGAATTTAGTCATTCAGACTGTGAAATTCTAGGAGACTAAATGTCTACTTAAATTATTTCATCACATATTCATTAGGCCATCCCAGGGAAAGTAGTTATATTATTTGATGGGGTTTTAGTTCTTTTCTGGCACCCTGAAGAAGACAAAGAAGAATGGACAAATAGAAAAAAAACATGAACAAAGAAAGTGGCAGGGAAAGGAAAGCAGAGAAATCTTAGGAAAAAAAAAAAAAAACAAAAACCCCACAGACCTATTGAGCTATGGCATGAAAATCCAAGGTCTAATTTCAGCATCTGACACTGACTCCTCCTACAACCCCAGGCTTGATGCTTATTGCCACTGGTCCTCATTTAGCCATCTGTAATGCCAACGTTGCTGTTTTCTGCTTGTTTGTCTTCACTGCACTACAAATAAATCAGGAGTTATGTTTTAACATGTTTCTTCTATAGCACCAAGCACATAAAAGAATTTATCCTCTGAGTCCACTAGACTGTAAAACAAATAAATATAAATAATAATAAAAGAAAAAGAGAAGGAAAGTGAAACACTTACGTGGAAAAATCAGAAAATCTTTGTTTCATCCATAGTTACTGCCCACAAACTTTTCCCTTTAATAACTACTATGTGTTTGGGTGTCATGTCCTTCCTCCCAGTCATTAAAACTGTTAAGCTTGTTCCTTTTAGAAAATAGAATATATCCCTTTATTAGCTGTATCACAGTAGAGGATACTCTGCTTATTCCCTTCAAATTTTAAAACATGGACTTAAAGACCCAGGAGAACAGAATAAATTTTCTGCTATTTTAAAGAATTAGAATGTGCTGGGGAAAGACTGTACTTGGCTGGGAGCTGGTTTATTAAAAGGATGTTGCAGCTAGAGAGTGGAAAAAATAGGACAAAGCATCCAGTGGGAGCCATTGTTCTCCTTAGGGCAGGCAGCAGAACATCCAGTTTGGGAGGGAATGGTACATTCAGACTTGTTCCAGCCAAGTTCAGGAGATAAAAACTAATCTATCCATCAAGTAGCCAAATCTACCCTGTACAGCTGCATCTTCTTATTCAGCTGTTAGAACTGACAAATTCAGCACAGCTTAGCAGCAAATTTGCCATCAATAGAAAAGAATCAGTGCTAACATCTGGGCAAAGGCATGTGATGGATGCTGTTTTGTTCAGCACACCAGCTTCTTACACGGGGCTTCTAAAGACGAGATAAAAAGATCAGAAGTGTTTCGAATAAAGAGTCCAAATCTCTACAGCTGGGCCTGTGAAGGATAAACTCTGTAGATGGGCTTGGGAGAGGAACCTTATGCATCCCTTGCAGTGGCCAACCTGTAGACATTACTCAGTTGAAGGTTTCTAAAGGTTCAGCCACAGTGCTCCTGCTCATCTGCTGACTGGCACTTGCACAACCCAGCTATTCTGTTCAGAGAGAAACCCTCTTTGGAAGAGTTCTTTTTTGTTTGCATTAAGAAAACACTGACAGGATGGGGGTTCCAAATATCAAGCAAACAAAGGATTTGCATAAAAATTAAGAGGGTTTAAGCACTTTTTCAGCCAGTTACAGTTGTTCTTATTAACTGTAGCTATCCCAAACTCCTTCAAAAACAACAGTATAGCTCATTATTATATTTTAACTCAGACCATTAATTTTTACCCCAATAAATCCCAAAATCTAGCAGAAGGGAACATTACACATACCCACCTCACCAGTGAGGGAATCTAGCCAGGCAGCAACAGTAGTAGTGAAGAGACTGGTGATAGCAGAAACTTGGAGAACTGATTTTTTTTCCTGTCCAAAACTAACTTCTGTGCTATAGTTTCACTCTTTAGTGAGTGTACTACCAGCCCCCTAATTTAGGGCACATGATATTAAGAGCACAGCTTAAAGAGTGGGCCTCGAAAAGCCAAAGCATCACTATCCTGAGAATATGGCATATAAGTCTCAATGCCTTCTTATAATACAAATTGGAATTTATGGTCACACCATGACATTCAGGATATTAGTTCTTCATATTATCTGATAGCTGTTAGCATGAAGCATCATATCACAGCAGATTAAACACTGTGCTTGCAAGTGCATACAAAAAAAATACAAATCTATAAAGGCCCCTGGCCAACAAATATTTAGCACTCAGAAATTTGCTTTAAAAAGAGAAAATAAAAATCAAAATAAGTAAACGCCCAGCCAGACAAGTAGGGATGAGAAGTCAGCATTTGTGACCCTTCCATATAAGCCTCTTTGCTGTTACAATACATTAACTGCATTTTGGAGGTCCTAACAATTTTCAGCTTTAATGCAGCCCAAGTCTGCATCAGATTCACAGTCACAGCATAACCAGCACTGCAATTCTCTCCAATTTAATACCAATAATCCCACATAGGAAAGAAATCGTAACTCTTAACTATTATTTGCAATGACATCCGCCTTTTAACTTTAAGCAGTGTTCTTTAAACATTTCTAAACTTTTCCTATTTCTTCCCTGTGCCTTGATACGAATTTGCCTGTCACCGAAGGCTGTACACAAAGAGAGACACAGACACTGAGCACAAAGATATCAGGAAGTGGTTTTCCTAGCAACAGTAATCATCTGAGAGATCCCAGAACATCCTTCCTATTCATGCAGCATTTTGTGTTTTGAATAGCGCTGACAGGTGAAGTAGATTCATAGTATTTAATACAAAAAATATTGCTGTGGATGGGTATGGCAGAAAAGCAAAAATATCCACACTATTCATGAACAGATGAATTCACTGTTTTCATAATGTTCCAGATTATTCACTAAGGCACAATTTCAAAAGCAAAGACTTTCACCTTCCCACAGAATAAATAATCCAGTGTACTCTGCTGAAGCAGAGTCACCAGGTGCTTTTCCAACAGCAATTTTGTATCTTCAAATCCTACTTACCCAGTCCAAACATCACCAATACAAGTTCTTCCATGCATCCAAACCTTCCCTTCCAGCACTGGGATCTTCCACCTCACTCCATGAGAAAGTGCAAACCTGCACTGCTACTGCAGTGGGGCCTTTCCTCCAGATGAGCCTCAAGTTCTCTTTTCACGTTCCAGATTCAGAAGTTAAGGTCAAAACTGTTGCTCCAGAAACTCTTGACGAGCTGGTGGTCTTTCATGTGCTGATCTTGGGTTTCTCTGTCACATGGCCCTATCCTTAAGCGAGTGAAGGGAGCTTAGAGACAGACATTACTTATTATGGAGTGGATATAGCTATTCTGAAAATCTAAACACATTAAAACCTCAAAATACTTGTTCTCCCAAAGGGTATATCAGATCCCACAGAATTAATGGGATCATGAATGATCATGAGCAAAAAGCCAATGCAGTTCTGTGCCACTGTCCCCCACCAGTAGAGGTTTAACAGCAGCTTTTTGCCCTACCATTTTCCTGAAACTTCAGATTTCTGTTGTCTCACAGGAAACCAGCCACATTAATTTTCTTCCTGGGCCACATCTCAGTGGTTCTTCTATTGCTTTTCCTTCCCTGCACTCAAAAATGTGCCTTCCAGAATTGTTTCCCAACTCTATCGATTCAACAGCTGCATCCCAGCCTCCTCACATGAACTTATTGAGCAGACACTGACTTACTATCTAGAACACTGTAAATCTTTTTCTTCCTGAAGGTCTTTCCAGTCTGTACGAGTGCAACGTATTAATTATTACCATTCCCTTAAGAAAATCATCCAGTCTCTTCAGAAACCTATCTAGTTCTTATGCTGACCTTAACCTTCCTTGCACTTTGAGTCTTTTGGTTGTCAGTGTATTAAACTGCTTCCTCCCTACCTACACCTGTACCCCAGGATATATAATGGGAATGTCAACAAATTCTTGGCTACAGGCATGCCAAAGGATGGGACTTATTACCTGGACAATTTGTTACTGGTTCAGATTTTTATGCATTGAAAGTAATAATAAATTAAATTGAAAGGGATAAATTCAGAACAGATGTGAACAGGTATAAGTAATGGTAGTGTCAGAGAAAATTTAACAGTGACAAACAGTGGTGTAAATTACAACGTCAGTTTAAGTTGATTTTAAAGGGACATTAGCAAGGTAGCTTTCATGGATTTGGCATTTGGAAAGTACAAGTTAGTTGCAGTTGAAATACATGGGGTATTGTATTATAAATATGTGTGATAAGAGAAACTACTAATATGAAGTTGTAAGATAGCAGAAGATTAATCAGCTTCCTGCTGCTCTCTGCCTTTATGTTGGATCTTTTTTCTCCATTTGCCCTCTGTCTTCTGCAGTTGCTTACATTGATACAAAGAAGCTATAAAGTGCTACTGTTCCAGTAAAATTTGCACACTTGCTTTGTACTACTGCTAATCCTTATGCATGACATGCTGTACATCCTTGTGCATAGAAATGGAACTCTCAAAAGGCCTTTTAACTTCCCTCCTGATAGAGAAGGTTCTTTCCCCTCCCTAAGAAAAGTATCTTTATATTTTTAATGAAAATATTTTGAAAATGTACCCCATAAAAGTTATATTAAAATTATTGAATCACAAGTATTTTGTAACCTTCTAGAAATATCCATTGATATTTAAAAACCCAAATCCTTCATGGCTTCAAAAATGCCAAGGAAAGTAATGCTATATTCCAACCAAATCTGCTCCCTGCATCTCGCAAACAGCTTGAGTATCTATAATGAGCTACAATAAATCTTCAGATTGAAGCACTAATTAACTTTGGAGTTGCTTGTCTCTCATTATGAATCCAAGTTTCATGGAATTAGCCAGTCTCCAGTAACTGTCCCATAGACTTTTTTTCCCCTCAAATGAGGCAGCATTAAATAACTTTCTTTTCAAGGACAAGACAGACATATATAGACAGCCAAATTCATTACTGATCTAAGCATGCTCCTCTCCAATATGCCTGTGGTGTATTTGGCCTTAAAACAGTGAGGAAAAGGTGACTTACAGCATTCAGACATTTGTGGAGTCAGAGCTCTGCTGAAACTCTGGAACAAGCAAGCCATCCAATTCTGCTTACTGCAGTAATTAATTAGTCACCATTTTGTTTACAAGTCGGAAATAACATTATACTGTACTTTTATAAGATTGAAGCTAATGTGAAACAATCCTCCAGCAACACCACCTATAAAAGCTTATGGAAATCCCTGTGCCATATCCTCTGGCTACTGACACAACACTATTGATATACAAATCAAAATTGACAGCTCTGGTAACAGATTCCTCTGAAACAGTGAGATATAAACTAGGAAAAAAGCCACCTTTGCTAAACCCAGAACCAGCTTAATCCAAGATGTGATGCTATTGAAAGAAGCTGGGACCAGGAAGATGGGACAGAGGACCAGCTATTAAGCTCACTAGAAACCTGCAGTGAAAAAAATCTCAAGGATCCTAATATGAAGATGCACATAGTGGGGACCCAGCTCTTGCCTTTGGATGTAGATTGCAACTAAAGAGTTTCAGCACTTTCAATAAGCAAGTATAACATCATTGGTATTTCCAGAAGCCCCACATGAAGAGGAAAGTATTGCTAGGTTGGTTCATAATCATCTTGATAACAGTGTTAATTCCTAAATTTATGAGATAATCTTACACTAGATTAGCCTACCACTAGGTCCAACATACACACATTGCAACTTTGCTAAATGACAGCAGAAAGCAAGAAATAGCAGAATAGGCTGTAACTACTGCACTACTCCTCAATATATTGGTGAGAACTCATTGTCCTGCCATCCCATGTCATCCATGTCTCAGTTCATTCCTACCCGACAAGCAGGTTGCTACCTGTGGGGATGGCATTTCCTTGCACGACTGGATTGCACTTTTGGAGGAAGCAACTGCACACAGCTTTAGAAGTATAAGACTCTAATGCTTTTTCACTTTTTGGATGGAAGGGGGAATGCTCCTGGATTCACTGTAAAGCTAACTGCAATTACGTTTGTTTCCCTGTACCCTTCCAAATTAAATATATCAAATCAGATCATAGAGTTTGAGAAGTGATTCTTCTGCCTGTGCCAGGATATTACAGTATAGACATCTGCAAAAGCCACATTTGAGTTTAGAATGAGATTCTTCCTCTCATAGTAGAGGCCATACCAAGAATTAATTTGGCTTTCTCCCCAGCATCATAACTATTACCCCAATTAAATTAGTGGTATTGCAGTTACACAAATACCTGAGAGTTTTTCAGCCCTTGAAGGATAATGATCTTTAAATTACATCTATAAACAATCCTTATGGAAAAAACCCCAACTTTTTAATGCCATTTCTGCTAAACATTGTTTGAGAATCTAAGAAATAAGGCAAAAGAATATCATCTGAATATCACACATCTGATCAACAAACACCTTTGCAGAAGCCTGTCATGGCCAGCAGATAGATGGGTATATGCTTTAATTATTAAGCAAGTTGGCAAGAGCTGTAAGATAGTAACTTAAAATAAGCTTTCATTTAATGAAATGGTTTGGATCTAGTTGAGGTTTCTTTGCTCAATATTTATTGTTTGCCCTGTCTTCAGATGGAAATGATGAGTATTTTGATAAATGAATTGAAATGCTTAGCTTTACAATAGCTTCTATATAAGCACCTGTGTCCTCCCCACTTGAAATGCTGCATGGCAGCGTCTTACACAAATATTTCTCTGTAAACCAAAGAAATAACACTAGATTTCTCATACAACTGGTTCACTAGAGGGATTACTTCCCCCTCATTCTCGAAAGTTTAGCCCTAGCACTAAAAGCAAAATTGATTATCTAAAGGTAGTCAAAAGCATGCAAGTCCTTCCTTCCTTCTTTTTCTCTTTCCCCATCTCCAAGTTTCAATGTAAAAATAAAATCAAACCACCCCAATCACATCATTTCCAACTTGTATACAGGACAAAACTGCCGCACAAAAGACTACAGAGAAAAGTGTCTATGTCTTAACAGATGAAGCATGTCCTCATATTTCAAGTCACTGGGATTTCGGTACATAAATTGCCCAGATCTCAACAAAACAAGCACTTATTTCTAAAAATTCTACTTTATTAGCTCCTGGAGGCCTAACAGAGTAAAAATAAGCAAATGCAGCAACATGCATTTATAAACCAACCTGTGGAATGGAATATGTCTGTTAAATAGAGAGCAGCAGGTTCTCCTGCACACTACACAATCTTCTGTTTCCACAAGAGCCCATTTCCTCAGCAGATATAAAGTCCATCTCTCTCATTTCTCTAAGTTCAGTGATTCAGAGAAATAAATGGCTGATATACTTAGCATAAAGCAAGCAGAGGGGGAAAAAAAAAAAAAAAAAAGAAAAATCAGCTGCATGAACTTGGAAGCAAGCTCCACTGGCACCATTGCTTTTAGCAAGATGCTATCTGACATCTTTTGGCTGAACAAGTCCCTTTTGTGGGGAGGATTGTACAGCAAATATTTCTGAGTAGCATAATGTTTGTTGGATATTGCTCTGTTAGGGCAGCTTGTGTTTTCACTCTATTCTGCTTTTGTATGCGAGGGTGTGGAATTTGTTAATCTAAATAAAACTCAAAATAGACAGCATGGCTTAAAGAGCTGCTGACGCCTGGTGGGAAATTTTGAAAGAGTTCTCTGTTCAAAAGCAATCCTCTGCATGAGTCTATCTCCAAGCTTTGCTTCGCTCTCAGTCTGCAGAGGAAGAAGCTTCCAAGAAGTGGATTTAGCTGTTTAATGGGAACACAAACTACTTTCAGTGCAATCTGACCCACTAACTTTACTTCACAAGTGTTTACATTCATCTTGCTACTTACCACCACACAAGCCTCTGTCTCAGAGAAGGATACAGATACAAGGATGCAATATCCTTGTATTCTTAATTGTAATTAGTTTTTCCTCAAGCTACAGACAGAACACTGAATGACTTTTATTCTATTCTCAGCATTTCTGGGCAAAACCCCACACCAAGTACCTGCTCTGAACTGCTTTCCCTGACCTGCAGCCCCAACACTACCTTAACTTCCAGCATGCTGCAACTGCATGATCCTGCTCCTTTTTGTGGGCCCTCTGGGTGCACAACACTTTCATCTTGCACTGCTTATGGCTAATGAGGTTCACTTTCCTTCTGCACAACAGAAAAAAATCAGTTTGCTTTCTGAAGATGTGCCCTCTCTGAGTATGTCCAGTAAAAGAAGTTTTACTCCTCCATTACACTGAAGATCTCTCTCCATACAGTCTTGCTATTTTCAGGTTTGTTCCTATAAATTTCTTATTATCTGTATATCTCTTGTCATCACATGTATACCCTCTTGCTTCATCTTTGCCTTCAGGTGAGGATAAGCTGAAGCCTTACACAACAGCCCTCTCCAGATTTCAGTCTGTATCAGTGGAGAGACACCTACAGAATTGTCTTACAGAATTTTCTTATCTGTCCTCTGTAATAGATAATAAGTACCTGAGCTTTGTTAAATTTAAAAGAATTCAGTTCAAGGTTTGCATTTTTTGGTTTGAAGCTCAGTGTTCGAGCAAACATCCAAGCTGGCATCTACAAATTATCAATAACTACTGAAAAACACTCCAAAAAACCATGCCACACACACTGACTGAAGTCACAAATCCTCTACCAGCATTCATGAGGGAATTCAGACCACAGCAGCTTGAGTCCTGCAGCAGAGCTACTTTAAGGTTTAGGAAATCTTTAGATAGGTTAGTCTGAGTTTAACTGAACTTTTCTAGTTAAAGCATCAAGTTTACATCTCATTTCTTCCTCATCATGATCTCCTCTTACAGAAGAGCCGCCCCCACCCCCCAGCCAAGCTTTGATAAGTAATATTGCAATAGAAGGATCTGAATAGTGTTCAAAAAGGATCCCACCTGATGGCTCCAAGGCATGCAACCTTTTGGTAAGAGGGGGGAAATATAAAACTAGAGTTGCCAGTATCATTACAGGAAAGCCTACACTTCTGTGCATGACCCAGCGTGTCCTGATTTGAAGCTCAAAAAACACTACAAAAATCACCATGCAACCCACATATTCATTGAATAGTGAAAGCAAATAAAACCACTCTTGTAGAATTTTTCCCTTTTAAATGTGAATACAATAATCCACAGTTTCTTTCTTAAATGGATTGTAGATATCTCCTCATTACTCATACCCAGAGGAAGCAAGCCTACCAAGAATACTTTGGCAAGTACTAAAGATAAATCAGAACAAATCATTGCAGTCATGAACCCATTCTGAATGATTTTTAATGTATTTATTTCCAGTAATCAGAGTTTAAGAGAAACAAGATGAATCTGGAAAGAGGATATAGAAGGAGAGATACTTACCTATGCTGGGTCTTGTGCTTCATATAGGTAGGTGATTACACATATTAGTATCTATTAACACTGAGCATCACCTCTGTACATCTGAGAGACTGGGGTATTTTGGGTTTGTTTACTTTTTAAAATAAGGAGGAAAGGTTGAGGTAGATAATCTCACCAAAATGTAGCTGGAACTGATTTAGACTGTCATCCACAAAGCAAGACAATCTACTGAGCACTAACTACTGGTTTTACATCAATCTAATTAGTTTTCACCCACTTCCACTTGTTGGACTAGCTCAGCAGAGGCACGAAATTTTGTAAGCTACCTGGTTCTGAAAGCCGTTGCCTTTTGAACCCTGCCCCCTTTTCTCACCTGCAGAAAAGCTGTTCAGATAACCTGTATTAAAAGTGTGCCAACTTTTGTTGCTGCCAGTGATTCCAAACTGTCTGAATTGAGACTTTGGGGCCAATTCTCATCTTGTTTGTTCCTTCCTTATATTCTTGTATTTCAGCTGAGTTTAGTGGACTGTTAGACTCAAACTGCTGTGAACTCTGGGTCCACACATCTCTATTTTATGAACAGGTCTACATGAGAAAAACTCTGTCACTATGAAAGCCTATCCTGCCACTCACCAGATCTCAATTCCTTTCAGCTCTTCGGTCATAGACCTCATCCCCATCATAAAAACAGACTGAGGAGTGCTCAGTGAAGCTGATTGCAAGAACTGCCACTGTGAGAGCTTCCTTCAGTAGAAAGGATTTGAGCGTCCTGAAAACGTCAATCAGATATCAAAGATACATGAAGAGTGAAAAATAAAATGTACAATTTATAAAAATAAGTGTTTGGGAAACACACTCAAAGTACCTTGAAAAAAAAAAAAAAAACCCCTTGAAAAATACATCATCAAAACAAATATATTCTCTACTGTCCAAGTTCTTTACTGATCAAACTCCAAGCAATGCAAACAGTACAATAAATAAAACAGCTAAATCCTCACTAGCATCCAATTTCCATTTCCCATGACTAAGTATCTCCTACAGCTGATGCACTTCAGCTGATATGAGCTCATATACCTCCCACTAACCAGGTGCCTTACATGTCAGCGGAAAGACATGACTATCACAATCAAGAACATACTGCTGCTGCTTGTAACAGGAGCTGCATCAGCCACCCAGCTAAGCCACCCTAGTAGCGCCTGCCCGTTGAGTTTTCTGTTGTTTGGGTTTTAATTCACTTTACTAAGATTGCTTTTCATTCACTTAGTGACAGGTAGTTATTTGTTTGCAGGGTTCCATTTGACATTTATTGTTAGTGTAAAACACTAATAATAATAATTAGTGCCTTTTTAGAGTTGTGTGAGGTTTTAGTGCTGGTGCATTGTTAATATAAAACATCCCAGTGCTTTGCTGTATATAGGATAGTATGATAGTATTTAAATATAACAAAGGGGCTCATTATACTGAGACCAGATTGCAGTATCTTTGAGCCTTCTGTTAGCAAGCCAAGATTTAACATCCTCTAAACTTGTCTGCAATATTAATACTTTCTGGAAAGGGGGAAAACGCCCAACCAAACAAAAAACAAACAACAAGAAACCACCACTATACAGACATATACCATTATTATTCATGTAGAATTCAAGAGCTGAAGTGATTACTCTGAGAACCTCAAGATACTCCAAACATGCTTGTGAAGGCCCATGTCCATTTATGGGAATGGACCATTAAAAACCACTTCATAGTTACCCCACTTACTCTGTCACATCTCAGATAATCACTTTCATAACATGACCAATGAGACTATGGACAATACTTTCAGAGAATCTAATTAAACTGAACACTAACATGGATTCATGTTAAGCACATTGTAGTACACACAAGCCTTGGTTGGTTGCTCTTCAAGCTACTTAACCACAGCAGTTCTCAGTTTGCTCTGTTATATTAACATGTTGCAATGGTTACCTACTTCAGTGGGCACATTTTATTCTAGGGGGAACAAACTGAGGAAAATCTCCCACACAGAGATCACTGGATGCAGCTTTTAAAATTAGGAATCATTTAAAACTTCAGAAAGTAAGATACACTGTTTCAAATTACATGGTGTTCCAAGAGAAGCTATGCTGACAGGGGAAAACAAAGCTAAAAGTCTGAGGGAGGCATTTGCCAATCACAACTAGGTTGTTCTCATGTTTTTCTCTCCTGTAAATTCACCTCTAACCATAGTTGAAAGTTTGAGTCAGTTCTTATTTCTGCTGGGTAAACTCAGGGATGATCTCATCTTTGTAGAGCTCTGGGTTTGGACAGATGTTATTCCAGGGAAGATTCAGAAGCCAGATCTGTGCCAGCTAACATTGCACAAGTGAAGCCCAATTTACAGCTGAGGAAGAGCTCACCCTTTATCATCTAATGGAGTCAGATTACAAAGAGAGAAAAGAAAAAGGAAAACCTTGAATGAAAGGTCAAAAGAATAGGTAGAGAGAAGGCAGAGTTGAGATTTAAGTAGCTCAATCCATAAAAAAGTCCCACACAGTTATAACTTTGAAAAACAAACATGAAGAGCTGAGGCAAGTTGCAAGGTGTGCTTCAAGAACTCTTTATGAGCAGAAAGTCTCAATAACATGAAGGGAAGAAGGAAAAAATGCTCAGTTATTCCTTTATTTTCCTTTTTTTCAAGAGCTAACTCATTCTAACTCAAGGAAACAGCATTTATTATGACAAACTGAGTCTAGACAAGATATGTCAGATTCAGCTGCACTATATAGCTTAAGGTATACACATTTATACTACATATTGTAACAAGAGACACATGAAACAAGAATTTCAATATTGAGCACTGCTAGATCTTCTAGGCTTTCTGCCTGAGCACATGTTTACATGAAGTACTTGTCTCTGTACCATCTTGACAGCCACAGGGTTAACTACTACCCTTTCCCATCTGTCCTTTCTTGAGGCCATTGGGAAACACCGACTTCCCAGATATCAAATTTATTCTTCATTTAAGGAGCTACATATCCAGTTGACATACTAAGCACTTACTGTATTTAATTTCAGTACCTCCAATAATTGAATTCAATAGGCTTTTTAAAAAGAAATTCCACTTTGTGCCAACTAAGACCTCTGAGCCAACAGCTTTTCTTTGGTTCTTACCCTGCCCATTCAAGCGAGCAGTAGCTTAAGAAGGAAATGAAGAGTGGGGTTTTTTTTTGGTTGGTGTTTTGGCTCTTCAGATGGAGCAGCAAGAACTGCTAAAATCATTCTTCTATCACACATTTATTTTCCATCATATTTGGCAAGCAAACCAAGAGAGCCTAAAGTACCTACAAAAGTCAAATAACCCCCAAAGCTTGAAGGATGCATGAGAATATAAAAGCGCTGTCTTGCAAACTGTAGCAGCGGTGACATTGCTAGGAAGTGATTACAACAGGCACCATTAAAATACGTTCCAGACGAATATATATATAAAGATATATAAATAAAAAGAAAAATATAAGAAAAGGTTAGGCTGATTTTTTTAAACAAGGTATTTGAAATGGTGTGTTTAAAAAAAAAAAAAAACCAAAAAAAAAAAAACCAACAAAAAAACCAACAGCCAACCAAACACTTTATGTTTAAAGTGAAAAGGAAAAAAAGGGAAAATCCTACATGGAATATTTGACTAAGAAATCAACTTGGTTTTGTTTTCTGAAAAAATGTGGAGATGGGACATTTTTACCTTAATTCTGCTGTGAAAATGCTTGGAAAACCTGAAAAGCTTAGTCAGCTTTAATTTTGGCTTAACAGGGTTGGGATGAAGCTTTGTTTTCTGTGGTTCTGAACAGCTATACGAGTCAGACCTCAGCAGAAAGACATTCGCATCTGCTATCAACAAGAACAGAAGCAAAGTCTTTGGAAAAAAAGATAAATCCAAAATCTGCTGAAATCTGTTTTGATTCTGTGACCCAGATACCAACAGGGAAATAACAAACAGTTGCTGTATGTTACACTTGGCTTTCTATCGCAGAGTTGAGCCTCAAATGACCCTGGAGCATCCATTTTCTGGATTATAAACTTTCTCAGAAAGCATCAGAAGTCAAGATGTTCCCACTAATGGGCTTGTCTTTAAGAAAAAAGTGTTTTACTGAGGGTGATCGTTCTTATTTACAAATGTGCAATTTCCCAAATCATGTCTCTATTAAAAGAAATTAATATCATTAAAAGTTTCAGGGATAAAAAAAAAAATTTCACCAAGCTAAAAAGTTAATTTCAACATTAATGATACTTCTATTACAGTATATATTAGAAAAAGCTTTTGACAAGAAGAATTCCTTTCAAAGAATTCTCCTGTTTATAAGGGTTTTTTCCCCTCATAAGGTCTATGCTTTTGTTTTCTATCCCCTTTAAATTCAGCAAATTTCACAAAAATTCAAACTGGATTCTCCCCTCATAAATTAAAGAATTTTGTCAAAAGTTTTTCCAAATCTAAATTGAAAGTTTTTCCCTCCTGAAGCTAGTATATTTTCGCATATTGGGTTCTTACAGCATTAGGAAATAACAATCCATCTGATGAGGTTTGTATCCCCAGCCCTATCCGACTTCACCTGATGGTGGGTGGGCTAGCCATCTGTTCAGGGGAAAGAAAAAATCCTGTGCTTTACTTAAGTTTCCACCCTTTCCCCCCCCATTCAAGCTACAACAAAATTGTTTCTTCAGTCTCTTGTTTGACCCATAAGTAGTTTCCACCATCCCGCACACATGATGTAATGTAAGACGACATGATTGATGCAGCCTGAACTGACATGTCACGACGCTGCTTGTCACATGTGGAATTCAGGAAGAAAAAAATAAAATAAGCAACCTTGATGTGTTCATAATAGCTGATGATTTTTCCTTTCCTCATTATCTCCAAGTTACTTAGGAATTTACTGCATAGGTGTTGTCGTTAGTAGGAAAGCGAGTTACATGCTCTGAGACAATGACAACAGTTGGACCACAATCACAGAAAACCTTTACATGAGCATTTTCTTCTACAAGAAAAATTTTGACAGAGCAAAGACTGAAGGCTTAAATTGCAGATTCACCTGATGTGAAGTGGGTTGCACATTTCAGGTCTCCTGTAAATTAGAGAATGAAAACACCTTGTCACGCCTCTTGAGACCAGTAGGTACCTTCAACAAAGTGCTAAAAGCCAAGCCAGTGCTAATGACTACCTCTACATTTCCTTTATGATGGACTCTTTTCCTTGAGTGTCTATTTAAAAGTCAAAAAAATAAGGGAAAGTCAGAACTATGTACAGCTTACTTGCAGTTATAATGTGCTGCGTATTACAAGGCAGCAGAGACTGACATTACCAGTGTATACTGTATGGCTATTCTGCTTCTAAACCACTGTTTATATACGTAAAAAAAGCAATAAAGGTCCTACAACACCTCATAGGCAGGTTTAGTTGTCATTACACACTTATTTTCCTAGAACACTTTTTCCTTGATACTTCATTTAAAGCATGAGACTCCAAAAGGAGCCTTCAGAAATAGCCTAGTTCTTCTGAAAATGTCCAGAGCTACATGCTCTGTTTCTCACTACAGTCACTAAGGGGCTTTCAGCAGCCCCAGTGGAAGTGGTATGAGATCAAGACACAGCAATCAGATCCCAGGTTATTTCATATAAATAAATCCTATAAGTAAGTCAGCATATGTGAGAGAAGGCAGAGGTTAGTCAGTATGCTAATAAAGATGACTCAAAACAAATAGTTGGTGTCATTTTCAACTAGGATATTCCTCAAATAGCAGAGTAGTCAGCAAACACTTCATAAAGTATTTCCAATATCTTCCACAAGCTACAGAAAAGACAAAAGCACCCCTAAGTTTTAACTGATTCTGGGCAAATCCCTAACCTGCTTCCTGGCAATTTCAGCATCCTTACCAAGGCAATCTGGCAACTGTTCTCCTTGGGCATTTTTCTCCTTTAGGATCTTCCAGCACTACAGGAGACAAGGTGAGCAGGTTCCCATCAACACCCTTCTGTCTAGGGCTCTCTTAAGCTTTCCTTAATCTTTTAAATGTTGATTAATTATAACTTCCTTAAAGCATTTCTCTGTACTCACAGAGGCAGTTGCACTCTTTCTCCTTAGAAATTACAGCCAGATCCAACTGCCTTCACTTTGGAGTCATACAAAAAAAACCCCCCAAGCCCCCCCAAACTAAGACTTGCCTGAGAACTTTATTGTGGAGGCAAAAAGGACACAATTTAATGGAGGTTGAAGTCCTGCAACTATGAAATGACGTAGTGAGAGGGTCCAGCAGCACTAGACTTTAATTGGTACTAGTCTGAAGTGGCAGCATTTACTTCAAGAGATAAACTAGATTAATTATTGCTCAAGATTTGGTATATTGCTGGGGCTTGCTGAACAGTCCAACAAAAAATGGGGTCAAGTGAGAAGCAAGTGAAAAGCTCCCTGGAAATATAAACAAGAAAGGGCAAACTTGAACTATATTTTAGTAAACACATGCCTTTGACCAGCTAATATTTCAAACATCAATTACCAATGCTTGCCTCCAGTGCAGCAGTTGTTGACTTTGAAGACTGGAGGTGATACCGTTAAATAATGCGGCTCCATTGTAATAAATCGAACTGCACCAAAGTCAACCCTGGAAGGGTTTGATCCAAGCATATTTGACTTTAAGATCAAAATAATCTGACTAAAACTTTCTGAGTGAGTCTAATGGCTTTTCTTTACCAGACAATGTTATCATGGTCAAATATATTCACAAAGAGCAGGGCAGGGTTCAGCAATGGTGTTCCCAAGCAGCCGGTGGCTGCAGAGCAGGGTGCACTGTGCTCAGGGCTCCACAGTTTGAACACAGTAGCATTTTACTCTGTACACCAACCTACAAAGAACACAGATTCATGCATTAATCCTCTGCATCATGGAAGCGCTTTAGATACAGACTAAGATGCTAGTGTGTGTTTGGGGTGGGCAAGCCAGACTGTTTGTTTTGCTCAGAGCTGGACTTCCTCTGAAAACAAACAGCCATATAAACCAGCAGCAAATCCAAACATTGGCTGCCTAAAAATGTTTCAAGTGTTCAAGCTGAAGTTACAAGTGCATTCAAATCAACGGGATACTCAGTTGTTTTACTTCCCAGTTTACTGAAATAAAGTTTTAATGAAAGAGTCACCTACATGCATTTCTTTCATTTTCAGCACTAACCTTAGATCATCCTATAAAAACATCTAGGAAAAAGCAAATAAAAAGCTTCTTATTCATCATGAAGCTTGATAATATGTTTTATAGACAAAGTACTCGATCTTGAAAAGAAATCCTGCAATTTAAACATTGTATACTGTGGCCATTCCCTAACCAAGTGCAAAACAAGGTTGTAGAGCACCAAAGACAACCTAATGGTATGTATGCCACAAACTCCAAGAACAAAATTTGCCTCTGGCTGCTGTAGAAACACATCCTATACCAGGATCCAACATGTAAGTGGGACTAAAGCAGAACTGGGGGCTCAACACATGTCTGGACTCATCAGGCTGGGCACTGATCTCTGAAGGGCAAATTCAGCCATGTTCAGTGTTTACCTCACATAGACATGGTGCATTTATATCTAACATACAGCTTCATCTAGGGCAAGAGCCATATGCATAAATATCTTTCTAGTAACCAACTCCTTCCAGTTATATGCCACAATGAGTTTAAACTGGAGAAGCCCAGTGCACAGCTGACCTGTAGTGACCGAAGTGCTTTTACAGTCAGTGCTCACCAAGATAAATTAGCACAGAATTAGGCACACACCTTCCCAATATCTGCACCTTCTTTATGTATAAGAAATCCTTATACATTTCTTCCAGTCCCACTCAAACTCATACACCACAAAGCCTTTGAAACGGCAACAAAATGCTGTATCTATTCACTGACATTGGATTATTTAATTCTTAAGCTTGCTAAAATTGCTTTTTCTGCCCCCAGTAATTTCTGGCATGTATACTGTCATATGGGAGGAGAGATTAAAAAAATCAAAACCTTAGTGTAAGAAAGTGGCTTGCCCCCCACCTTTTTAAGTGTGACAGCTTTCCAAAGAGAAGCTTTTGTATCTTATGTAGTAACTGTTAGCAGTTTGTGACATTTCTAGTCTGTCCAGGGTGTAACTAGTACATCACAGGTCAAGTCTGTCACCTTCATAAAAGCAAAGAACATCTACACTGGCACACTAGACTGTGGAGTTCCTCTGAGAATTACCAGTGTCATACCAAATATCATCAACAGTATTTATCTTCTCTTCATCTCTGACATTTGTAGAAGCTTCCAAAAAATTACTTTTTTACATGAAGATAGCTTTCTCCTTATTCTTGTGAAGTGAATGCCATAACCCAAAGATTGAATCCATGAGATTTCATTTGTCCTTGTGGCAACTATAATTAAAATACAGCTCTCTTTGGGGAATACCTGGAAAATTAAGGTTATTGTTGTCGCTATTATTAATTAATTATCAGATGCTTGCTCTTAAAAAATGATCTGTCTTCAGATTTTGATGCTCCCTATTATCCTCATTAAGTAAATGGTGAAATAAAGATGAATGAATTGTAAGCAGATGAATTAATGATTAGCCAAGAATACTTTAGATTGAATTCTCTAACCAGCAGGTTTCACACCAGTAGAAAATGCTTGCATACCAGGCTCTACTTTGGGTAAATATTCACATGAAAATAGTGCTCTGATTAGGAAACTTTGCTCTATTCAAGGAAGGAGACAGATAAATCAGGTGCGAGAAGGGGAAGTTAAATAATTCTCATGTAGCTGGTCA
The DNA here is from genome assembly GCF_000696875.1 of Nestor notabilis. NCBI lineage: Eukaryota > Metazoa > Chordata > Aves > Psittaciformes > Psittacidae > Nestor > Nestor notabilis. The sequence goes on from NW_009930531.1 coordinate 239,642, forward strand.
AGGATTTAGCAAGGAAACAATACTAATCACAGGCCCATCCCAGACACATCAGATGGTATTATCCTAAATAAGAAATGACATAAAAAGCAATAGATCATTTCTACAAGGGACATAGGGGATATTAATAATGGGCCAAATTTAAGGTGAAGCAAAACATCAGAGTCCTCCAGGGAAGCAGTTATGCTGCTCTGATTTCCAGGCCGTGCCAACATTTGCACAGCAGGTGCAGCACAGGGGATGCTCTTCCTGATGTGTTGGATGTTTTGCCAACTGTATTTACTTCTCGTTCTCCTGTCTCAACCCCAGCATGTTCCTTGTTCTGGCAGGTGCAGAGACATGGGCTCCATAGCCAGATGGGCAACCCCTAGGAGTTCTCCCATGTCAGCAATTTGCCAGAGGTTTCTCTTGTGCTCCTTGACCTTTACAAAGCAACCAGCTCCAAAGGAGCTCAGTTCTCCAGCCTCAGACCTTTCACTTCATTTCTATTTGTCAGTGAACAGAAAAGAAGGACTGACTTGAAGGAAAGCTTCCATTTATTTAATAAAGAAGCTGAAGGAAAAGGATATTGAGAGCTACCCTAAAGGATCAAGTTCCCCAAATCCCTTGTTTCTAAGTAATTTAGAACAGAAGTTGAATGTTTCAGAAACGCTAATCAGTTATTCAAATACATTTGTTGTGCAGTAATATAGAGTTGGCCTTTGCTATGTATAATGTCAAGACATGCTATTTTAGGGAGCAATATTCCCTTTGCCAGTCTCTCTGTGAGGCACTGCCATACACTGCTGGCATGATTCAGCACACTCAGATTTTCACCAGGACTGTATCTGTTTCAGGCAGAAGAAGCTTAATGGGATCTTACTTCTTTCCAGGTTTCTATCACAGAGGGTCCTGTCCCAAATGAGGCATAAGACTCACCTGTGCACTATATTTATTTCTCAGATGTGCAGACACTGTGTCTGCTGTCACCATTTACAACCACATAGACCTTAGAGCCAGTTCTGTGGTAGCCCTGCAGCACCCTTCAGAAGTAGTCTCCCTCAAATACAACCACTGCTCAGGTGCTTGCTAACAAAATACTGTTCTGCATGTGCCAGACAGCATCCAAAGCCAGCCCTACTTGTTATTTTATCACCTACTTATCACATCAAGAAATCCTGAGGCAGGCTCTTAAAGAGCAGAGAAATTTAAAGGCATATGTTATCTGGGTTTTTAGTATGACTGTGCAGCACATTGCCTGAGTGGCACCAACATCCACTATGGATTTATCCTCTCGGTACAAGTTCATCCTCTAAAAGAGCAGAGGGCCATCCAGTGTCAATGATGAACCACACAGGCCAGAGCTTCCAAGAGGCCAAATATGACAACAGATATATGTTTAAAATATCAATTATTGAATGCATCAATGGTGTAGGCACAGCAACCTGTTATGTATTATGCATCAGATCCACTTACACAGTGATTTCCATGGGGAAACACAGTTAAACTCATTCATGTTGTCCAACCTGTATGAGAAATGCTGACTGCCCTGTCACTGGGACCTTCAGAATTGCTCAGGAAAGGTCAACTCTGTTCTGCACAACTTCAATGGAAAAACAAGACCAATACTTAGTGCTTCTAAAAGTTGCGTATTTTGTGAGCAGTTCAGTCCCTGGGTTCAGCCTTCCACTCCTTTACTCACACTCCAAGAACTGTCCCTCACAGAGCAATGGTTTGCCTAATTATATCTTTATTCAGTTAGATAATTCAAAATACATTGCTAGCATGCAACAATATTTCTTGCAGTTAAAAGCTAATATATTTTTTCCCCCCTCTATCCCTAGCTTTACCTTGTCTTCTTGCAAACCATGGCACATAGACTAGCAATAAAAGTAGCAAAGAGGAATAAGAAAGTGAGGGGTTTGTCCCTCGTAGAATGGTTTGGGTTGGAAAGGACCTTAAGATCATCTAGTTCCAACCCCCTGCCATGGGCAGGGACACCTCGCACTAAAACATGTTGCCCAAGGATCTGTCCAGCCTGGCCTTGAACACCTCCAGGGATGGAGCATTCACAACTTCCTTGGGCAACCCATTCCAGTGCCTCACCACCCTCACTGGAAAGAACTTCTTCCTTCTATCTAATCTAAACTTCTCCTGTTTAAGTTTAAACCCATTACCCCTTGTTCTACCACTACAGTCCCTAAGGAAGAGTCCCTCCCCAGCATCCTTATAGGCCCCCTTCAGACTCTGGAAGGCTGCTATGAGGTCTCCACGCAGCTTCTCTTCTCCAGGCTGAAAAGCCCCAACTTTCCCAGCACTTCTTCTGTTGTAAAAGTATTGGATTTGCTACTGGGAGTGAGATTGTGCCCTGAAAGTGTTTTGTGAGGTTGTAATTAGGCCAGAATTTTTCTGATGGGAGCTTTGGCTTAAGCACCCCTCCATTAACAGCTTATAATGCTTCAAGATCACCTTCACCTCCCTTGAAGCCTGGTTACTGCAGGAAATGTAAAACCACCTTTTTTAACTCTCCTTCTGGGCAGGTTGTTTTTCAGCTGTATCACTTCCTAGGTCTGTTTCCCTGTGTGCTACAAATGTGACAGTGGGGTACAATGGTAGAGACTACATATGAAGTTAAGATAAAAGCAAAAGGTTGTAGCAAAAAGATAGGAGTTGTTTAAACTAGTTTTATCCCCTTAGAGCAGTACTGCTATGAAGCATCACACAGCCCACAATCACAGATGACCCAACTGCCCTGAGCACCCCATTCCATAACCATCCTTCAGGGAACACTCAAGGAAACCAGCAGTCCTAGCTGCATATCCTTGTTTTAGTTCCTTCAAATCATACCTTTTATACTAGTATTAATATCTTTAAAAGAGCAGTGACAAGTAGCATTAAACCTTTGTTCCCTTTTTTCTCATTGTTAGTTCAATGGGCTGTTAGCTAAAACATACAAAAGAAAGGAAGACTGGCTGACTTGAGACCTGCTGAAGAAGCTTTTGCTTACACTGCCTGCATTTCTTTGTTTATCTGACTGTATTGTTTTGCTTCAATAGTTATATTTAGAGCATTCATAAAAAGGATGAAATAGTGGGTTTTTTTCCAAGATGCTGTGGCTATTGCTAAGTTCTACTCAGCACACAGGAGCTCTGCAAACAAAGAACTAAGCAAACAAAGAAAAAAAGCTTTACAGAAGCTAGGAACTCCTACCCAGCTCAGACAAATGGCCTTGGGTGGGTATTGAACATATAAGGGTGAGCATGACAAAGGGTGATTGCAAGAGGTGTGCTGTGGAGTCTCTGCTCCTGACAAGTTCATTTTAATGCTCATCTGTGTATGTTTACTCAGTTTGAGGGCATTTCCACATGGAAGTGGATATACAAACAAGGGTCTGTAAGAGGATAATTATTATTTTGCATTTGTGCTTTACAAACACTACTGAATTAAGTCTCCCACAACACTCTGCTGTAATAGTGGTGTCATTCAGACAGGAAACAGGCACAGAGTACAGTGGTAAATCCCCCCCTCATGTTTCCTTACTCACATCATCTCTACCAACATTCTCCCTCATCAGACATACAAGAGTAGAAAAAGGAGATGCAAGTTTGTAGCAACCTTATTTTCACTGAAATTTCGTTGTTGTAGCTGGTGGACCCACAAATAGGCTGGAATAGCTCATCTGTAAATCTAAGTGCCCAGCAGACATGCAAGCAGAAAGATTCTGCCCTGATTCAAGTGAGGATGACTTGTAGCAGTAGCTGTTGTGGTTTAAGCCGTTTTTACCCTACCACCAGCACATCCTACTTTGGTGCTCTCCCCGAATCCCCCTCAAAGGGGTTAGGCTCAAACCAGCCTATTTAAGTCAAAGAGAAAATGTTTGTTCTGCTTCTTTCAGCAGCACAGAGGGATGCATGTTTTTGCAAGTGTTTAAATTTTTACCACAGTATTTATTAACCTATCCTAATGTTGACTTATGCTTCAATAAGGTGTCCAAAGAAGTTGAGCAGTATACAATTGTTAGAATGGTGCATTATTGCTGATCTCAATTTGCATCAGAGAACAATCAAAGGACTTTTATGAGAGTCATTACTACAGGAACACAGTGAGTGCAGAGCCTGAAATTAAAGCACTGCAGCAGTGACAGAACTACCACTTTCATTTATTACCTCAATAGAAGACATTAAAAAATATATAGGTAATGAAACTTAAGCATAACAGGTTAATAATTAAGATAGCACAGATTTCTCAATGCTGAAACAAGAACAAAAAGGCAGTACAAAGCATCTGTGCCATGACAACGTAGCAAGCAGGAATTCTGTAAACCCACAGGTTGGACAAAGGTATGAATTCAAGGGTGGGGGTTTATTCTTTCTGATATTTCAGTATTTTTGCAGCTTTCAGAGATAAGACTTGTGACAGGTTTATCATTTTCAGCTACCTCAACCCCATCTTATCTTTCCCCCTCCTCCACTTCCAAAATACATACACGCTTCTGCAGAGCTGACCATCACATGCCAAAGCCTGCCTGTCTCTTTAGCCTCTGAAGTTGGATGCTGAAGAGGTGAGGCTGGCTTTCAGAAAAGGTCAGCTAATGCTAAGGGAGGAGACAGCCTCGGCGGTAACTTGAAGCACTTGAAATGATAGAACAACACTTTTGAATTGGCAAAGGGGCAGAGAGAAATACACACAGGAGGAAGTGGAGGAATCAAGACAACAGGAGATGAAAACGAGGAGAATGGGAAGAAGGGTAATGTGTATAGGGGAAGCAAAGATAGCAAGTAGAAATAAGGAGGCACAGCATGAAGATGAGCACTATTTCAGTAACAGAGAGGGTCCAAAAGAAAACAGTTCTAACAATAGTGTAATGAGTTGCAACCTCTGCCCTGTCCTTCTACACCTTTACTTTTTAAACCAAGTTTATAGCATATTCCAAAGCCACCAAGGGTAAAAAACTTTTATGTTACATCCAAGTGAAGTGGGAGGGGAAACAAAGCAGAACCGATTTCCTTCTCCAGAGAGGGAGATGAAGCTTCATTTCTAAGCTTTTGTTCCCTTTTTCCCACCACCCATGAACATTCAGCACCATCATGCTTCCTACAGTCTTTCACCCTCTGTCCTTTTCCCAAAGGTAGTTGTTTACCCCCTTTTTTTCCTGCCAAATGTGGCAACATTGTGGCAAACGTATGAAAGAATGAGACAACCCGTCATCTTTTAGAGAGTCTTAAGAAAGACTGTTCTGTTTTAGTCTGTCTCCAGATGTGAATGTTTCTGCCTTTCATTCTTCTCCCATTGCAATGTGCTAGCAAGGTTTCTATCTGGCAGATGCTGGAACAGGAGACATGGTAACAGCCCTGCTAACAGCTCAGCATGTGCTTCTGCACTAGCCTCTCTGCCAGGTTATCTGGAACACAAGGTAGTGAGAGTCCCTGCTTAGGAGAGGGGACCAGAATCTGTCTTGACAAGTATTTTGCATGCAGTTAAATAGACAAATGTATTCTGCTGCCAGCCTCTTGCAGGAATTTGACTTGATGCCTGTCACCAAACAGCTTCTTTTGCACTAGAAGAATTACAAAACACTCATACCCTATAATGATCAAAAAGAGAGCCCCATGCCCCCATTAGATTTCAGAAGTGCTATCCACACTCTCTTGCAAGATAATAACATCTGAGCTTACACAAAATTAGGATATGCATGTCTGAAGGGTAAAACAAATATGAAAAAACCTACTATATTACATAAAGGCTCCTAGTCTGTCCTCTTCACTAGCCTATTTGTGGCAATGACAAGCCACCTTCACCAGACACTCCACCATGCACATGTATAGTGCAAGCCCCTTCTCAATTCTGATAGCTTATGATTAACCTCTCATAGAGCTGAAAGCTCAAACTGTTTTTAAAGCAAATGCTGTTTGGATACCCTCAGCCTGCATACAAGTATCTAATGACTTTTACCAAACTATTTCAGTGATGCTTTGTAGCACTAAGTCCCACAAGAGAAGTGTGCATTTTATATTGTGTACTTCAGCTATTTTTCCATTACACTACTTGTTTTTGTGTTGTGGTCAAGTAGGAGTCCATTAAAATACCTCTTACTGTGCATGATTAGAAACTCTCTTCTAGAAGAGCTTGAACGAAAAAAAGAAAAAAACCAAACAATCCTCTTCCTTATTTCACTGTCTATATTGCTATTTCCACTATGCCCTTTTCCAGAGAGTTTAATGTGCCCAAACCTTAGAATTACAAAAAAAACCCCATTAATGGTAAAGAACAGGTTTCAGTCTCAGCTAGAGACTGCACCTCTTTAGTTATCAACTAAATACCACAATTAAAGACTTAAAAAATAATAGACACTAGCAATTTACATGACAAGAACTAACAATGCCTACTTTTTATTTGTATCTCGTAGTCAACTGAAACCCAAGAGGCTGCAAGATCCACCTGAAGCTAACCCTGCTCCTGGAGCATCCACAAAGGATTCCTCCATTTTCTTATGCTCAATGAGTTTATGCAACAGCCTGTCCTTCAACAGTGAACTCTTCTCCCTCCATTTGGCCACCCATTTTAATCCAACTTAAGGCCCTGTTGTCCCTTTAGCACCAACAGGTTTTCATTGATATCTGCTTGAATTTATTAGTCACCAACAGTATTATTGCATTTAGTATATTTCCATAAGAAAACCTTTCTTGACCCACTTGCTTAATCGCCATTGCAATGCAAACAGATTTCCCAGAGAGACTGCAAACTCACCATCCACTGAGATACTGAAAACTCAGTTGAAGATCCTGAACAAATGGATCTGACTTCAAAGTTGGACATAACTTCAAAGCTAGTGTCTCCTTTCAGCATGTAGGTTATACCAGATGAGCTCCGAAATACCTTAAGTTTGCTGTACTCCTAGTAGGGTTGGCAGTTCTGAGCACTTCTGATAAGCTTACTGCAGTATTTAGACACCTAAACTGAGTTCTACCTTACATGTTACTAATAAACAGTACAACAGATTCTGGAAACAGGTGAGGAAGCATATTGGAAATACTTCCCTCTCCACATTACAGCAGCCATCCGATGGTTGGTGAACATTCCATGTCAAGTTATTCACTGCTTATCCATGCTAAACATTCAACAACCCGCCAGCACAGGAGCACAGCCTTTTAGGGAGCCTTTGCGACACTTCTGAAAGGCACCAGTTGCAGCACCATGAAAACCAAAACTCAGAAGCAGCTAGGTGGAGCACCAGTTTCTTCCATGGCTCACTCATTCTTTGACCTCTCAAAGGAGAGAAAGACAACAAACTGACTAAGCCTCAAGAACGCATGTCATAGGCTTCCAAAAATGGTAACAACTTTGTCACTTCTGGCTATGACTGAATTTAAGTTGGCAATTCTGCCAACCCTCTGAGCCATCCAGCCCCTCATGCCTTTCATTTCTTAGGATATGGTTAGATTAGCCCATCCATTATAAATATGACACAGCAGTACCCACAAGCATTAGAGAGTTTTCAGCATTTCAGCTAAAAACCCCATTTTGGAAGGATTTACAGCTTGACTGCAAGAGTGGCGTCTGGCTGAAACGTGGCATACAAAGTCTCGCCATAAGAGCCCAGCCATTTAATAATAAATCAGTTTGGCTATTTTTAAATTAGAAGGCTGAAAAATACAAATGAAGTTTACCATTTGCTGACACATCTTTGATCTCAGAAGGAATGTGAATTCCACAGGCCAACTCTTCAGTTGATGTAAATCAGCATAACTACACTGGCACCAGTGGAGCTCCAGTGATTTACATGCTACAAATCTGTCCCTGTATTTATTAATGGAATATTTGTAGTTAGCTTTCGGGTCAAATCTTTGCTGTTGATGTAACCTATTGGAATCAATGGGGAGTTGCACATATAAATGCAGAAAAAGACTTAGGTTTCTTTTTTGCACTCCTGATTATTTAATTTTTAATTAAAACAAAATTGCAGAGTGCAAGCATAATCATAGAGAACCCAGAGTATTTAAAGCATTGCATATCTTGGTTGAGACTATAATGAGATTTACATGGCAGCTGTAGGACATGCATCAACTGCTACTTTTTAATCTTTCTAGATTGATCCATATGGCAATCTGTGCTATTGTTGATCCATATTTACACCACAAGCATATAGTTTAGTAATTTCATAGGAGACCATGCTGAAAACAAAAATCTCCAAAAAAAAGAGGCCAAAGATTTGGATTACATTCAGGACTTTCTCTTCCTTCCTCCTCTCCCCAACACTATCTCCTACCCACTGCTTGCTTTCTGTTGCAGAAAGGTCTACATATCCCTACCTCAGCTTCTTCAACCCATGAATGTGCAGAGCATCAGCTACTGAAAAGACCCGCTAGTATCAAGGGAGCAAGCACGATAAGGCACTAAAGCCAAAAGCCAGAACATCCAAGCTCAGTTTAAGTCTGCCTCAATTTCCTCTGCCACATAGGGCAAGTTCTGTCACCTTTTGGCACCATTTCCATCCCCTCCCCCTGCTATAAAGCCAAATGGGACTAATGATATTTACTAAACTGTGTGTGGAGCTGGGATTTATGTATGACATATGCTAAACATACCATCTATTTGCATGTTTATGATTGCACATGCCATCATAAATGCAAGGTGGAACTGCCTTTGCAAACACATAATTTTACAATCATTTCTGAAAACCTGAACATCTGTGTAACTGACCAGATCTTTTTAAAAGTAGTATTTTGTATATTTAGTTACTATAAACACAAAACATTTACCAACACTCAGCACACACACTGCCTGTCTATTATGGTGCATGCAGAAAGCATTGTAGCATTAATTAATGTAATGCCCAAGATAGAAATGTTTGCTTGTTTCACTCAGTACACTTCTTCATTTGCTGAATAATTCAACTTCTAGAAAGGCTTAGCTGACCTTTTCTTGATAAAGTCATATTTCTAAGCACTTGCTTGCATTTGGTATTTTTAATCAGGTTCAAGTCCACTCACTGCACATCAGAGCCGAGAATAATGATGCAGATACGCATTTTAGCCAAATGATGTTCCTTACAGCACACACACTTCCCCCAAATCACTGAGTTGTTAAGTGTAAGAGAATTTATGATGCTAAATAAAACCAGGAAAAAAAAAGAAAAAAAAAAAAAGATGTTTTAATAAGATGAAAATCCAAATGTTAAAATAATGAGCCATCTGTATGGGTGGCCCTCTCCTGAGAGATGCCAAGAGCTTTACCATCTGTGAAACATTTACCAGCTGTTTCCTTCCTTTTTCGTGAGAACATAAGAAATCCTTGCAGTTGGTGTTTCTAACTGACACATCCTAGTGAAGGAAACAGGTTTGTTCAGCGTCAGGGACCTCTCATGAAAGCTAGCCTGGCTGAAATTAACCTAATATTTGGGAAGCATCACTGTTCCCCATTTTGAAAAGATCTTTCCAAGCAGTGGTCCAGCAGGCCACAGGGCACTCTGGAAAATGGAAAAGGCAGAAAGCAGCCCACGAACCACAAACTGGTTTCAGGAAAGAAAATATATTGAATATCTGAACATTTCTTTACTGGTTTGCTTTTTTTAAACCCTAATCTGTTGCAGGAATCCAGGATAAATTTGTAACCCATATGAAGCTCAAAGGCCCCTGCAATAACTAAGTATAACATGAGCGTAGAATTGGACTTCGCTGCCTCTCCTCTGATCACTGTTTCACATACCTGCGATCAGCATATCCCTGCAGCTTTTGATATCTGTACACACACACTGAACCCCTGCACAAATGAATCACGTAGGGTCCTAGGATCAGACAATCATACTCTGTGAGATTCTAGTTTGTGGCACACACAGCTCAAAGGCTGCAAAAAAAAAAAAAAAGAAAAAGAAAAAGAAAAAGAAAAAGAAAAAGACTAGTTTAATCCATGAAAGGATATATTGGCTTGTATTTATTTATATCCTGATGTGCTGTAGCTCTAATTGCACAACGTTTAATTATTTCCTTAGTGTTCTCTTATTTCATTAGCTGCCAATGTGAATTGAACAGAATATAACTTAAGCAGCAGAATTAGCTCTTAAATTTCAAGTCGATGAAATTTGTCCATAGGAGTGATAAAGGGAGTTTCTATGAAGTATTCAGTTGTGTTTTCAAAAGTTAATTTTTCAAGAGACTTGTGAAATAAATCAGAGGAGGAAAGAAAATCAGCATCTGATCAAACTGAGTCTATGTGGTTGTATATATAAAGAGCAATATTTGGTTATTGTTTATATGCCAATCACCACCATATCTTGTACTTCACAATCAGGAGAATTGTAACAGACATGAAAACAGACATCAGATCTACACAATGCACTAGCAGCACCTGCCTCAAATAAAGGACCAGTTTTCCCCAGTAAAAGTTCCCTCTCCATTTCCTCCCTCCCTTTCCCAAAAAGGGAACATCAGCCATACCATGAATAAACGAAGGAGTCTTGTCATTTGTTGTGTGGGGATGCACAGAGGCACATGAGTGGGGACACCACCAAACTGAGCAGACAGCAGTGTGAACATACTAGGACTGACTTCTGACACAGCCCCGAGAAAGTCCCCTTCTGCTTGCAGGGAAACATCCCTCAGCAAATTGCAGAGCTGCCTCTGGAGAGAGTAAACTTTCCCACCACTGATCCCACCCAGCCCAGGGCTCATATGTTGGCTGCGCAAACTACAGAAACCCGGAAACCTCTTCAACTTGTACCTATCACAATGCAACCCCGTAATCGGACCCACAATACGCACTAGCCGATTCCCATTTTTCAAGAACTAAATACAGAAGAGTTGTCTCCATACGTGGGCTACCTATACCACAAGTGATGTTACAAAGCATCTCTTTCGCAATTCAGCTGGGTAACACCAGAAAAAGAACAAGGCAGCACGCTGTTTCTGTTGACAGTGCCCACTAATAGACCCTTGGGCAGTTATCCTCTTAGGATCGACAACACAAGAGCACTAGAAGTCTGGATGACACTGAGAAACACCTGCAAAAAAATACTACTGGAGTTGCTCTGCACCTCTTAGTAGAAACCATAAGCCAGTGGATGACAGCAATGGCCCACAGAATTCCTCTCCTTGAAGCAGGATTGAATCAGAGTTAGCCAATGAGGGCAACATGTAGCAGGTTTCCTGCACTGCCGGATCTGTTCAGTACATAGTTAAATTTAAGTGTTAAACTGGTTTCATTATATATAATGCTTTATTGATATTGGAAGCATTTTTCTTGCAGTTAAACCCCACCCGAAAAGAAACGCTTTGAAGAGACAAGTACCTACAAAGGAATAAAAGGGCATGGAGCATCTGGAAGCAGGAGTGAATGACTTCCAAAACACAAGTAAACAAATGACCCAAGCTGAGGACGGACCTAAGTAAATCTGTAAAAAAGGATAACCTCAGGGTCTCCAGGACTGGCTACAGTAGTGTATTTGATACTTCACTTTTTATGACACATCAATATGCAGTGTGTAGAAAGGCATAAGCAATAAAGCTGTGATTCCAATTTCTCTCCGTAACTTAAGCAATCATGATTTGTCAGTAAATTAAGTCAGCGTTGTGGATACTTTTTATTAAACCACTTTGAATACTATGAAGCACAGTTCTACAGCTACCAAAAAATACCAAGATAAAGGAGTCATTTATGATAAAGCAAACGAGCTTCCCCAGTATAACACCCATGCTGTCAATAAAACACCTGGCTTTTCTCATGAGAATGAAAGCTTAAATTCTGAGTGTTAAGTAATTGCAAAGAACAGCACAAGATTTTTGCTAGGCATCCTCTGATAATTTTGAAATGGGTTCTAATACCAAATGGTACCAAAGAGTTTATTATCTGTTCTTTAAAAAGGAATGACAACATTTGGTAGGTTGCACGATGTTTTAGAGCATAGTTATATCATTTTGAAATGAACCTGCCTTTTACTAGAACACCTAAAGTCTTCAAAATACAGTGAAAATAAAGTTTCATGGCATCCTTGAACAGCAAGTCCTGGAAAACATCATATCAATATTTATTTCCAGAGAAACTGAGGCATAAAGTAACGCAGAATTATTTTCAGGCTGATGTATCTGTACTTGCCTCAAAATCATCAAATCAGCTCACCTATGCGGAAGTCCTAATGGTAGCATAGCCCTTATATTCTTCATTAAGTGTTATAAACCCCTTGGAATACAGTATGGTATAGAAGATGTGGGTTACTTGGGTGTTACCTGTTCAAAGAAGCACCGTTTTCTGAGGTCAAATGATTTTAATTCATTATATCCTCTAGTGACCCAAGCCCACAACAGCATCTACACTTTTGTGAATGTTATTAGTATGTGCTTAAAAAGGGATCAGGGAAAAGCTAACACTGACTGCATTACGTGCTGCATTCCCCTGCTAGAATGAGATTAAGGTCATTGGCAGGGCAGACCACGTATGTCTAAAGTTTATACTGCAGATATCTTCACTAGTTTGCTAAAATGCCCATAATTTCAGGCACTCAAATACTCCTCAACTCTGTAAGTATAGGACATATGCAGTTAATCAGAAAGCCATTACTAACAAAAAAGAGGGGTTGTAGGTGTATGAAATCCTGCATATCTTCTGGGATTTATAGAATCCTAGAAGCATTTAGGTTGGAAAGGACCTTTAAGATAGAGTCTGACCACTAACCCAGAGCTGCCAAGTCCACCACTAAACCGTGACCCAAAGCACCACATCTACACATCGTTTAAATACATCCAGGGATGGTGACTCCATCACTTCCTTGGGCAGCTTGCTCAGTGCTTGACAACCCTTTTTGTGAAGAATTTTTTTTCCTCATATCCAATCTAAACATCCCCGGGAACAACTTGAGGCTGTTTCCTCTTGCCCCATCACTTGTTCCCTGGGAGAAGAGACCAAACCCCACATCTCTACAATCTCCTTTCAGGTAGCTGTAGAGAGCAATGAGGTCTCCCTTGAGCCTCCTTTTCTGAACAACCCCAGTTCCCCCAGCCATTCCTCACACCACTTGTGCTCCAGGCCTTTGTCTAGTTTTTTCTGCCCTTCTCTGGGCCTGCTCCAGCACCTCAGTGTCTTTCTTTTAGCGAGGGGCCCAGAACTGAACAGAGGATCCAAGGTGCACCCTCATCAATGCTGAGTACAGCTGTGGTCCTGCTGGCCACACCATTTCCAATACAAGCCAGGATGCCATTGGCCTTCTTGGCCACCTGGGCACACTGCTGGGTCACATTCATATTTATAAGACTCCACAGCTTAGTTTGCTAGCTAAGACAAATAACACCCAGGTTTTAAAATTAAGCAATCCTAATTTCTTGTTACTATTTTGAAATCTCTCACGGTCGTTTTCCATGGTTTGAAATTCCTTACACGGCATCAAGCTTAACGTGTGTATATTCACCCATTTTGTTCTGGGTTCTGGTTCTACAGAACAAATATTGCTCTGAACAAAGCACATCTTGAATGCTACCCTTCCACATGCAAACCAGGGAAACCTCACTCTGCATTTGCAGTACCTGTGTAACTGAGTGTTAAGCCTTGCTTTTGTTTTGAAAGCTAGCAGTTTTAGCAGTTAGTACCTCTAAATGACAGCAGTTACAGTGTTCAACATATAAATTCTAGACTATAAAAATGGCTTGTAACCGCAGTCTCTTTTCTGTGCTCCTGAAGATGCTCTGACTGCTGTAAGCTGCACTGTGACTTTCAGTAGCTGCATTGAAGACTGAGCAACCCACTGTATCGATATGAAGACTTTGCTCCAGTATTTCTGCCCAGCTAGGAGTTTCAACCAAGTAGGTGCTTTGGAGTTACTCTTGACCAAAGCGTTTTATCCAACAAAAATGCCACTTTACAATTCATACGTTTGAATATACTTAAAAGTATCATTTATTTTGGTCCAAAGGGTCCTTCAGAAGAGTTATAGGACAGGAATAGTAACAGGTATACAGACAGACTGATATTTCTGCACACAGAAGGTAATTTCTTAGCATTATTTTATGTGAATGACCAAAATGGACCTGTTTTGAAGAAAAAAAAAAAAAAAAAAAAAAGTATTTCTGGCTTTCCTGACCCTGTCCTTCTCTTATTGGTATAATATTTATGATCTTCTGTATCTTAATTCTTCCATTGAGAGTCTTAAGCCGATTCACAGACCAGGTGCTGTGTAGGTGGGTGCTGTGTGGGTTTCCCCTCTGCTCAGATGCCTGAACTACAAGAGCTAAGCATCATGTTCAGCCAGGCCTGAACACCCTTTGAGCCAAGATTAACAATCTGTGCCAATCTATGGAGGCAGTTTGGGATCAAAACACCTTTTTAAAACTTTTCTTAATATCTGGTTATATAAATAGTACAAATCTGTCCATAAAAATCTCTCTTAATCACTTACACAGTCAGGCAAACTTACACCTCATTTGTCAGAATGTCAAGAACAATAGATGCCCATACTTGATCTCATAGTAATCCATTATTACTTAACTCCATTGATTTCAATGGAAGGCATAAGGAAACCCATCAAGAGGAAAAAAAAAAACCCAAAAAAACCCAAACAAACAAACAAACAAAAAAAAACCCCAAAAACCAAAACTACATTTTTTGGCACTTCCTTAAGAACTCATTTGCAAGCTAGCAGTAGCTGCTATTTTCATCAAATTTCTAAGGATGATCTGCTTTATAGCTTTTCTTTTAGTTTATTAATTTTCCAATCTCAGCCTTCTAGGATCTTCCTCGTAAGAGAGGGGCATTTAGTCACAGTACAAGCATATTTCCCTGTGCTCTAGAGAACCAACCTCAGCTTCACAACAGGCACCTACATTTAGCATCTGGACTTGATTTCTGATACATCATAGACACAAAACCACCATTTACCTCTGCACTGTCAATCCTTGCTTTTACTAAGTCTTTGGTAAAAAAAAAATATAAAAAACAATGTAAAATTCAAATAGGACTGGGAAGTACATTTGGTATCAGATTGCCTTGAAGCCTACTGCAGCTTTTTGCAAAACTATATCCATGTTCTCCCAAGTTCTTGGGCACATCTGGAGTTTCACAGTTTTGGATCAAACCAGATGACAGCAGTCTGTCAAAAGACAGCCAGGAACCCATCAAATAGATATGCAAAAGAATTAAATTAAGAAAACTCTTTTGAGCCCAAAATAGAACTTTATGTAACACAAAAATAGTTCTTTTTCCAAACTTCCTTCCATGGAAAGGACAGAAAGTTAATTCTTTCTGTCTGAAAACAACACATTGGCTTTACTGATGACAATCTTTAGAAACAGAAAGGCAAGAACATTTACTACTAGCTGTGAGATCATTTTACAAACATGAAAGCAGTGTTCATCTTGTGCACAATGGGGAGACGGGACTGAAATCGCACCAGGATTTGTGATCACCTTTGGGGAACCCAGCTCTGACACAGAAGTTTCACATCTCAGGTATGGAAAAATCTTAACTCAAAGCACTGGTTTGGACTGAAAAGCCAGCTGAGCTTGTTCAGGAAGGGCTTCTGGCTTGTTTTGAGAGATGGTGGTTCAGAGCATTGTACTTGGCCTCAGAAATTTAATTGTACCTAAATTAAGACTGAAAACTGATCAGGCTAGATTAAAGCCTAGTGGGATTCTGGACAAAGATTTCTCACTCTGTCCTTTGCTAATATTTTTCCAAACTGCTTTTTGGCAATTTTTTTTTTTTTTTTTTTTTTTACCCAGTTTTCCCTGTAAATGAGCAGTGAAATTCCAAGGGACTCTATCAGGAGTTAAAATCATTCAGTATATATTTGCCAGCGCATGCAGTATTTATTTTTAAACAGTGCCAAAACTGTTTATAGATAGAAACAACAGGACAACCCATAATTAAATAACTGTTTCTGCTACATCTGCTATTTAGCAACTTGAAGGAAAATAATTTCCCAACAACAAATAGGAATGGTCAAGAAAGCTCTCAAGTTTGGGCCCATTATTACCATATAAAACAACATATTAGTTGCTTAGCTACCAATCATAAAAGAAGCCCAATTAAAAATGAAAGAATCTTAACTAGCTGCATGGAATATAAAAGTGAAAAGTTAAAAGCTGTCAGGTGGTTAGTGGAGAGAATACTGAGAAGTGATTGACAAACTGGGCTTGCTTTGCTTCAAATTTGGCTTTGATTCAATAAATGATTGACACACTGATGTCGTCTGAAATAGCAGATTGTGCTTTGGAGAGGCTATTTAGCAGCCCATTGATTGGCAGGTTACTAAAATTGTCCCATGGACAGAGGTAACCAAATAGAGCTATATTTTGACAGGTGGGCTTTTTTTTTTCTTCACCTGTATTTACTATTCAGTTTATATTAAAAGCAGAAGTAGAGAAAGGACCAGAAAAGTGTCATTCAATTTCCATGAAAATGGCGTGATGTCTCCTTTTATAATACTGTTCCACAAAACTGGGACTCCATTCCTCCATTAAGTATCCTGCTTTTTATGGAAGACTCTTGAAGCCAAACTGAACAGCCTCACACTTCTCTTTCAGAAATGGAGACATATGAACATGAAAGTGTCTCTCCATTTGCACAACAAGCACCTTCACAAGGCAGCAACAAGTAATGTAATCAAATGCGTTTCCTAGCTGGTACCAGATAACAAGGCTCAATTCCCAGGGATGAGGTATTATCCTAACATGGTCTCGCCATTTCCTGTAAGCTAAGGATGGGGTGGATCAGAACCTGGATTTGAGTAAAACACAATTTGTAAGAACTCATCCAGTCTCCTCTGACACAGGTGTGAGGTAGCACACAATGAGGCAAAGAACTTAGCCACAAGTGACACAGGTGCTTCAGAAATACCTGATCATTAAGGAACAAAGGGAAAAAAAGAAAGAGCCTAACCAGTAATAGCCATTAAAAACCTAGCATTTTTTTAATCAAAGAAAGCACCAAAAAGCATTTTCCCTGAGTAAGCATAAACACAGCATTATTCCTCTCCACTGCTATCCTCCAGACTCCAAAAATAGTAGTTTTCTACGTTTATTATCACTTATTCCTGATGCTTTTAATACAAAATCAACTACTATTGTTGATCAATAAGTCTTTCTTGTTTCTGAATCCCCTCCTTTTTATTCCTAAATTTCCAAATAGAAAGGATATTGCCTACTCTGCCTCACAGTTGTTATTCTTAATATTTTAGACTTCTACAAAACTTCATGGTTTCTGATATACTTCTTTCGTACCTGGCAGTCATTTACACAGAATACTCTTCACTTTTATCTTCAGCTTCTCAATCATAAATGATTCACTGATAAAACTCCATTTTATTTAACCCAAAGAAGTTTGCACATTAGTTGTAGATAAAACACTTGGAATGGACATTTACCTTAGGTGTGAGTAAGTTATTAGGTACCTAAGCTTGAAGGTTACACTCTCCACTTCAGGAGAGAAAAAAAAAAAGAGATTGCTTCTTTCAATGAAACACCTTCACAGCACATATTCAAACAGACTACACCAGAAATACAAGAAAAGACGTAACTGATAACCACTTACCTGACAAAGGCATGTACAGAAAAAGCCCAAACAAAACCTGCACTCAAAGATAGACACCACCACCTATAACCAGACTGCTGAATGTGACTACTGCAGTTTGGGATGGTGGAGCACCTCACTTAAGCAGCTGCTGCTCGTGAGGGTGATCTGCAGCACCTGATGGGAACACCTGAAGAAGAGTGGGTGAGTCCACTCAGAAAGACAAGGTCAGTCTCCTGGGCACAAGTGTTTGCACTAAACACTCACAAACTTGTGCAAGTTCTTCTGTTGAAAGAAAAACATATTCCATATTTCCTTTTTTTTTTTTGCCTGTCTTTCAATTTTTGTTACTGCTTTTTGCTATGTAAGTATGAAAACTTTGTTCCTTGTATCAAAAAAATCAGAGGTTCACTTTATTAAAATTATATTTCAATTAAAGTCCTATTTAGTAGCTTTAGCATTTCAGGTATACTTCCTCTGCATTGTTTATTAAACAAATCTGCCTGGTATGTGTAAACTGTGTTTGTTCCAGTAGGGCTCAGTGGGTGACATGGTACAAGTGGCCATGTAGAGAATTACAGATTCTTAAAGTATTTAGTGACTCACCTTTTCCCCAACCATTAGCAGAGACAGAACACTAAAGGCTTTAGAAAGCACCAGTATCATTTTAGCCCCCGTATTGTTTTACATCAATTATTCCATTTGCCAGCATAATTTTATTTTCTAACTATAAATAATAGTAATAAAAAATAATCATACGAATAAAAGAAAGAATAGGCTTACACTGAACAAGCAATCATTTATTGAATCATGGATAGCTTGCAACCCAATACCACAGTGACTGGGTGCTTTATAATGAAATTGTCCAGATAGATGGGGTATGGCTTTGGCCATTTGAAAAAGCAATTTTAGTCCCAGACGTCTATGCCTTTGCCTTGTCTTCTGCTCAGGACATGCAGCTTCTTACCAGACTTTCCTGTAGATGTTTATCTGGTTTTGTCAACTCTGTAATATATTTTCCCCATTTTATCGGCTCTCTTTATTTGGATGGCCACTCAATCTTTAAACAGAAGGGATAAATACACCATCAAAGAGCTTCCAGTATTTACTTACCTGTCTTTGTAAGTGGCCTGGCCTCTCCCATCCTCTTAGTGCTTTCAAAAGAGGAAAGATGTTCTACTTTCCAGAAGAAAACTGCATCTGCTTTTTGTGCCTCCTCCAGAAGATGCAACCTCACAACCTCTTAGCTACTGGCAACTAACAGACAAGACCTTTCAAAGTGTGAATTTCCTATGGGTACAGGATTCTTTAGCTACACGGCTCTCTAAAAGAAAAAATCAAATGCAGCCCTTGCGGCTTTCATTCCACTGCTTCCCAGTTACAGTAGTGCACAGTCACAGAAAAAACCACCTTGAATATCATCCTCAAACTACTACTTTGCAGTAATGCATTCAGCAGTTATGCATCATTGCACAAAACATGTCCATTTTATAACTTAAACATTTGTAGCATGTTTTAAAAAAATCTATTAAAACCTATTTTTCAATGAAATATTGTAACTTAGGAAAAAAGTTTTGGAAGAACTCAGATTTCTTAATGTTGCCTTTTTACCCTAAAAATGGCCATTTTCTGGTTTTTTTCCTTTTATTTTCAATTCTGTCTTTTTCCAAGGACTCTTTGAAGACTACAATCCATTTCCTGCCCAGTTCCAGCTAATTGTTACTAATTCAAAAGATTCTAAAGACATTGTTATTATTTAGAAAAGAAAATAAATCCACTCATCCGATATGCCTGCTGATTAGGGACTTAAGTCAAAATCCACTGAAGAAAATAGGAGGTTTGTGGATTGCGGTATGAATAACTTTTAAATCAAACTAATTCAATTAGCTGCTTTTGCTGATTTGGTTGGGAAATGGTATTACAGTGTTGCTGTGCTTGGTTCAGAGGAAGTGGTGTGTTTATTGTTGTTCTTTCAAACAGGAGATTTGTTGGGATTTCAAGAAGGAAAATTCAGTTCCTAAAATGAGAGCTTCCAGGCTGTTTCAGCCTGCAGTAGGTACACAAGACTTAATTATAAATTCTGGAAATAGGATGTCATAGTTAAAAAATGCATAGTGAGCCTTATATATAGTTCTGAATGAGATCTTATGTGATACTTTAGCTGATGACATTGTGATGAAGATGAACCACAGATGTGGCTGGAGAAAGTAGCTGCAGCCAGAGCTGCGCAAACCATTGCACCATTTTAAATTCTCATTACTTGGCCACAAAAGATTATTTTTTGTAGTTAGATGGGAGTTCAAACACAAATGCCTGTTTTTTTGCAGCCAAATAGGGAATCCTCTAGCTAAGGATTAGAAGGCAAGGGGCTCTGGAAATGCTGCCTGCTGTTACTCAAAGTATAAATGATTAGGAATATCAGGATCTCATCCCAGGAGGTGAAATTTAACCTTCCCTTCCACCCCACCACACTGGAGTAACTGAACTGTGTGCATAGAAATGCCTGAAAGGGAGAAAACAGATTTTGCCCCAGTGCTGCTCTTCTACCCCAGGGAAAAAAAAACTTTCTATTGCATGGCAACGAATATTTAAAAAAAAAATAAAAATCCAAAATATATATTCTATAAACAAATTAGTATTTGTCTAAATGTGAAAAATGTGTGAAAAAGAGTTCTTTATAATGCCTGTGAACACACAGGGGAAAAGTATAAAGAGAAAGTCACAAAATGAGATACAACTAGCAAGGAACATAATAAGAAGAAAGTGTTTGGTAAGTGCCTTCTTTACACAGGAAAAGACCTAGGAAAGATTACATCTGTCACTCAGCAAAGAGAGAAAGCTTATGACAGATCACCCTAAGAAAGCCTTTTTTACTTTCATCTTCACTACAGGAATCAGCTGTGATCAGATTGCAAAAATAATCAAGACCAGCATTATGATGGTGGGAGCTCTGGCTACAGTAGGAAGAAGAGTTTCAAGAGCACTCACAAAATACACAGATAAGGTCATGCCATTAAACTCATCTTAAAGAATTTCAGAGCTACAGGGATCATCCCTGAAGACTTCTGGAGGATCAATGGTTTCCAGAAGACTCAGACCAGCACAAGCATATCTTTATGATGGAAGGGTGGGAAGGGACCATTGCACCATCTTGGCTTCTATTCATATAAAAATACCAAAACAAAACTATCCGTAAGAACCCAGAGTAAGACTTTTGGAGACGAGTAAAAGACAACATGGAATTATTAAGGACAAATTATGTCAAACCTACCTAATCTCATTCCATTGCAGTGTGACAGACCTTGTGAACAGAGAAGTCACATATATTGACTTCTATTAGCTTCTACCACTGTGTCACATACCAGTCTCACATGAGCGAGCTATGGGATATCCTCCACATGACATTACTGCAGTGGGCTGGAAAAGGTCAGAAAACCCAACTTCAAAATTATACCTTCATGGCCCATTGCCAGACTGGAATAATGTTTGGAGGGGGTCCTGGGCCTTGCAATATCCAACACTTATTAATGTCTTAGAATGTGAAACAGAAATCATTTTGCAAGGTATCTGCAGATGGTTCCAAGCTAGATGGAACAGCAACAGCCTTTGAAGACAGCATTGTAATACACAGTGATCTTGACAAAATGCAGAAACAGTCTGAAAAAATAGGATGCAATTCAAGATGAATCAGTGCAAAGTTGTCACTGATGCATAATCAGCTGTTCAAATATAGGATGGGGACAACTGATTACAAAGCAGTTCTGCAAGAAAGCGTCTGGGGTTACAGTGAATCAGAAGCTGTACATGAGTCAACAGTGTCGTGCTCCTGCAAAAAGGGCATATGTCAAACTGGGACGTATAAACAAGAGCATCATATGTTGTACATGTGACGTAATCCCACTTGGTGCTGCGAAGATTTCAAACGCAGTACAGCGTCTGGGTTTTGGTGCTACACTTCAAAACATATGTTGTCCAGCCATGGAACAATGAAAATGGTGCCAGGTCCAGAAAACATGACCTGCAAGGAAGGACTGAAGAAATCAAGGGTGTTTGGTGAGTAGATGTCATAAAGTCTTCAAATAGATTAAAAATTGCTGCTAAGGGGGAGGAAAGAAACTGTTCTCCATTTCATTCGAGAACACCATAAAAAGAAGCAGGTTTCTATAAAGTGTTCAATAGTAGGAAAAGTTTCTAATGGTAAGGCCACTAGAATAGATTGCCCAGAGGAACTATTGAATCTGTATCATATCAGTCAAATGTTCCTCAAAAGGGAAACAAGTTAAGCATACCATTGGGCAGAGAGAGGACTGACCAGACTGCTTAGCAGCTACTCTCTTTTCTGTAAGGAATCCTCACTCTGTCTGTCATGATTCTTTTACAACCACTGTAAGCCCAATTATTTCTAATAATTTTTTCCCAGTAATTCTGAATAAGAGTACACTGAAGCTGACAATGTCATTGGCTGGCAATATTACTACATATTGGAAAATTTTCATTTATCAAACCCAAATAATTTCTAACTTTGTTTGTTTGTTTGTTTGTAGCACTTGTCAGAATTTCTACTTTTTCCTTCTCTAAAGTGGCAGGAAAAGTGTGAAGGGGGGGTCATGAACTCTGAGATTAATTTCATTCAAGATGAGTTATGTACCTATATGTACATAACTTCGGGGAGTGGAGGGGAAGAAGGAAAGAAAAAGGAAAGAAAATAAAATCCAACCACATTTAATTATCAGCATAGCAGCCAGAGAAAGACAGACAGACAACAAAAATAAGTAACATAAGGGACACTTCAAGTAACACAGCTGAGTTTGCTGTGACTACTCGTGATGGGAACTGTTATCAAAGTCAAGTGCACAAAGCATATTCAGCCCTTTATTGTGCACAAAAATATCTGTGAACTTTAACGTACACCAAATCATACACATTACTTTGAAAAATCAGACCAAAATCACTCCAAAGCTATAGCAATAGAGGATTTCACTATCCCAGATCACACTCATGTTCCATGCAAGTTGCACCTAACCAAGAAATTGAAAAACCTCTAAGAACATACCTAGTTGATTGTATATTGCTAGACTGGGCGGGG